>NC_021160.2:8329018-8334355 GCF_000331145.2 Cicer arietinum | reverse complement strand
ATTATATATATATATATATATATATATATATATATATATATATAGATAGATAGATATATTTAACGTCAACTTAGCCTCAACTAAGGCTCAAACTAACTATTTTCTCATGTAAAAATATTATTTATGTGATGGGTTCTTTAACAAATGAAAACCTCTGAATATTGTTTGGTTGAAAAATCCAGAAATCCAAGTTATTCATATTTTTAAATATCCAAAGAAATAAAAGATGTTATACACTTTTGTTTCAGCTTTTTGTTTTACAAATATAAAAACAAGTCACGGGTATTTTTTGAAAATTTAATAAGTTTGTTGAGTCGTGAAGGTTACCTACATACTTGGGTGTATAGAAATATTTTCCTTTTTTGTTTTGTTTTGAAAGACCTAAAGACCGAAATATAAAAACATCTTTTTATTTTCAAATATTTTTAAAGCCTCAAATTTTGTTGTATTAATTCAAAAGTGTAGTTTATATATTTGAATTAGACAAATTAAATGTATATTTTTATGTATTTAAGATTATATTAGTTGGTAGGAGAAATAACACTCTTAAAATATATCTATAAATTTTTCAAAGCTCGAACTTAGTAATCCCAAGTAGGGATAGAAATAAGTCAAGTCGTTCGAGAGAGGTCTATAACTCGATCTAATAAAAACTTAGTTTGACGTAACGTGTTTAGTAAAAAATGTTAAACTCAAGTTTTTTTAAAAATTTATTTATTTAAATAGATTAAACACAAATTCTCTACACAGTTTAAAATGTATGACACGTCGAACTATATATATATATATATATATATATAATTGTATAATAATATGAATAACAATAATAATAATAATATTAATAAATAAAAATAAAAAATTCATCATATTTGTGTATTAAAGACTCTTTATTTTCTCTATTTAAAAAAAGATTCTTTACATTTCTATAATAAAAGACTCTTTATTAAAATTTTGAACCCTCATTTTTGCTCCCACTCTATACTTTTTCTTCTTTCTCAAAATCATTGTGCTATAAATTTAACGTTTGTATTTTATTCATTTATTTTGTTAAATAATTGTTGTTCATATATACATCAAGTTTGTTGTAAAAAATGGAAAACAAAAATAAATGTTATGGTTATACTGGTTTAACACATTTATGTTTTTTTTATTGGTCTATTAGTCGTTTTAGAGATAGGTAAAATATATTTTTTATATGCCGTCACACAATAAAGTCTATGACACGTAATAGGTCGGACGACACATAATATGTTAGACTTGAACTTTAATTTTTTAAATAGACCTGCCATATTTAAGCAAAGTTCGGTTTGATCCAACCTATTCTCACCTATAATAATAAATTAAAATTAAAATATGATATCATACAAAATCAAATTATTTAAAATGTCATATTAAATATAAAAAGAAAAATCTTAATTTTATTTATATATTAACTTATTAATCTATTAAAAAAATAAATCTAAATACATATTCAAAATGTTAATATAAATTAAGTTTTAAAATAACCACACTTTTATAAATATCATATTCGAACTTAAAAAAAGTCTATAGTAAATTATTGACAAGACTTAAACCTTACCTTATATTTTAAGACAGGTCACCTTCAAAATTTACAAATCTAATTTACTGTATGTTATTTCAGCCTCTTATCCCAAACAAGAAAAAGTCTAAAACTATATTATTAAAGCTCGTCAAATTGCTTTGGACCGATTATTACTCACAATTCATTTGCATCCTAATATATGTAACTAGCATCAAAATAATCTAAATAATATCTAAAAATACAATAGGGTCTGGTTAAGTTACAACTTACCCCAATTAACAACTGACAAATAAGCAAATCCGGGGACATAATTGGAATTTGATGAACAACATTTATTGCAACTACAATCTAAACCTAGCTGTAACATCCCAAAGTATGCATCGCGGTTGATAAATGCATCTAGATACAGATTTACGAGATATCGGGTAGGAACTTTATATATAATATTTAATCTATCAATTTTACTTAGGGCCGGTCCAATACATTATGAAGTTTAAAGCGAAATTATTAGATATTAGATATGGTCTTTTCAAATAATAATAAACAAATTATTAATATTTTATTTAATAACTATAGAAAATTTCTTTAGTAGAATTAATAGTATTTTCAAATATATTTTTTCTATATTTTTCAAAAAAATAAAATAAACATTTCAACTGTTCTACATCAAAATCAATGACTCATGTAAAATTTTGCATCTTTTATTTGAAAAAGAAAATAGTGTGTATAGTATCACTCCAATAATTCACGTGAGCAATATGTTCACGACTTGTCTTATTATTTCTCAATTTATAACTAATATTTCTGATGTAGGCGCTCACTTTTTGTATGTAATTTTTCAATTTATAATTAATATTTTTCTCATCTCTACTGTCTTCGTTAGCCAATTTAGTTGTAGTAAGAAGATTATAAAATAATTTACAACAAAAATATATTTTATTTAATTTATTTAAAATTTAATGCAAAAGTTAAGACGAATGTTTCACTGTGATACTTTCTAGACGAAAATTTTATGCAAAAGTATTGATCAATCCAAATAAATAATGATTCTGCCAAAAATAGAAAATTAAAACTTTTTCGAGGCTTTTTGTTGTGTATGTGTATAGTAAAATATTTTTTATAATACATTATTGGACCTTTATATCTCGTAAAAATTAGAGTAAAAATATAATTTTTGGCAAGACCTAAAGCAAGGGCTCTATGTGCCTCTCTCTTGAGTCGATTTTATTAATTGTTAGTTGAGATAGAACTTAAAAATAAAGAATGACATTTTTACATTTTAACTATTTATTATATTAAAAGTTATTTAGTTCCATTAAAATTATATTTAATAAAATTAATTGATAGTTTATACTTTATAGCATGTAGTTGTTGAGTTTATTGAATATTTAATAAAATTAGCGGTCTAGTTGATTTAAAAATGTATTATGATATTTTTAACTAAAAATAAATTTTATCAATTAATGTTTAAAATAATTTAAAAGTAGCTATTTAAAATATTTTTTTTATTAAAATTTAAAATTTATCAATCTGATATATATTTTTATTTTTCTATTTATATTTTAAATTAAATTAAATTAAAATTTTACGTTAAAATATTATTTATCATAAAATTTAAATTATCTATAAATAATATAATATTATAATAAATAAATTATTTATTAATCAGATACATTTTTTATTTATTTAGTTAGTTTATTTACTTTAAATTATATTAAATTTTAACTTATATAAACAATTTTATTTTTTTAAAATTATAGTAAATAAATTATAAAGGATAAAAAGATTTTTAATTATAATAATATAGATAAAATTAAAAAAAAAATCTCATAAACTATTTAAATTAATTTATAAAAAATCACTATAAACTATAAATTTATAAAAAACTATTACCATGTAATTTTTTTGGCCATACCAACAAAGTCTAAATCGGCAAAACTCCAAAACTTTGTGAGCAATCGAATCATTTTTCCCATTTTATCACGCCAACTTTCCCTCCCAATTCATTCTGTTCAATGACTATCTATTGTACTCCTCGTTTCTTACAAAAAAAATTCATCTATTTGGAGAAGAAGAACCACAACAAACGGCAACTCGGCTTAGATACTAATTATTATTTTCAATTGAATGACACTAAGTTGGCTCTATCATAAATTGAACTATTTCCTGTTTTGATCATCAACAATATCTATCAATTGACACTAAGAATTTGTAGAATTTTGAGAACTATGTCAAATTTTGGACAATATATACTTATTAAAGATTTTAAACCTATCATTTATGGAATTTGAAAATTAACATTGTATCTGAATTGTATGTTAATTCTCTCTCACAATATTTCTTCGTTTCCAAGTATTAAGGTTTGTTTGTAAGAGCTATATGTAAGGTTTATCAATGTCATTATGGTTTCCAAGTATTTTATTTTATGAATGTCATTATGTATTTGGTTATTTTTCGTTATTTATTTCCCATTTGTTTGTTGGTTTCCCAAGGCCATATTCTTCTTTTAGGTAATGCTGAATTGTTTTTACTGTTTTGAAAATCATGATTCTGGTGAGAGACTAACAAAGAAATATGTTTTTACGTATACCTTGTTGATTTTTCTATTAGCAAAAAGATATTTAATTATCTTCTATAGCTTTCTTGAGATCCAGAGTCTCTAGATATGCCTCTATTCTCACTAGCTAAAGGTCATAGTTAATTTTCTCAATCAAATATAGTATTCAAATATGATAAAATGCATATAATAAAATATAAATTAACATATATATTATCTTATCTTCGAATATCAATTTACCAAATAATTTTTTTTTTTAAATACATATTTTATTGGATTTTTAAGTTAACTTTAATTATAATATGTTGGCACTATCGCTTTTGATAGTCAATTATTGTATGAAAATAATAATTCAATCCTACTAGTAACCTCTAGGAAATAGAGTTGTTGGGTTGTCTACAAGTTTAATAATGGATCGATAAGAGTGCTATTAAATCTTCGTTTATAGTTTTCCTTCTCTATGTTCTTTTAACGGACAAATAGGTTTTATTTGAATGCTAAAATAAATTATTTTATAAATTATATAAAAAATAAAATTAATATATTCAAATTGATTGTGAATTAGGACATATATTCTTTATCATATTTGGTAATCAAATATAATTATTAAAAAATAAAAAATATTTTAAAAAGAAAAGAAAATAAAAGAAAAAACACATTAAAAATACATATTAACATTTCAAGCATAAACATTTCAAGAGCTAATTAGAAATATTTAAATTAAAATTTTAATCTTTATAAACAAATTAATTTCTTTCACGTATGACAAATAATCAAGAATAATATAAAATCAACAATTTTCAATCTAATTTATCTAAAAAAACAATATTTACTAATCTGTATACATATTGTTTATATGTGGTGTTTGACATAATTAATTCAACCACATGTTTATAAGACATATGTAAAGTTGAAAGTATATTCAATTTGGTGATAATTTCTATAAATCTATTATTCAAAATATGATATCAACAAAATAAAGTATTTGTCTTTGAGAACACTACACCAAGAAGTCAAATTAAAAAATATTACACAACAATAACGGATAAATCAACTCTTACTTAGATGATGAAATTATAAATAAATAAAAATTAAATTTATATAAAAAAATTAATTATTTAAATAAAATAAAATAGTTTGGAGGTTAATTTTAAATATAAAAAAACATTAAAAATAATAATAATAACAATAATAATAATAATAATAATAATAATAATAATAATAATAATAATAATAA
>NC_021160.2:8314008-8328699 GCF_000331145.2 Cicer arietinum | reverse complement strand
AAAAAAAAAAAAAAAATATGTCAATAAGATAAAAAAAATTCTTAGATTGTGCTAGCTATTTGAAATATTTATATTCTGGAAGGTTTGTTTTGTAAATTTTCATTCATGGAACCAATAAAATTTGTATTTAGTAAATTATGCATTTTGGTTATTTTAATTCGTAAGACATGACATCTTTCAATCCAATCATTTATTTCAATTTTAAGATTAAATATGATCTTTTAAGTTATTTAATTATAACATATCAATTTATAAGAATGCATTTAGCTCAATTTTAATTTCAATTAGCATTTTCAATTTCATATTAATCGTCCATTATAAGTTGCAAATCATAAACTTAATACTTAAACGTCAAATTTCAACTCTAACGACAATTCATAAACTCCAAACAACATATTTTTAATAAGCTCGAAACAAAATACTCTTATCTCATTATATATACACCACTCAACACATCAATTAAACAATAAATTTTTTTTATTAATTACATTATATATATATATATATATATATATATATATATATATTTTGTATTGTATTTTTCTTTCTAAGTTGAAATTATAATCTAATTTCAAACTTGCGGGAGCTATTAGATATAGTTGAATATGGTTAATATATATATTTTAAATTAAATTAAAGTAGTTAGAAATTAATTATAATTGATGGGAATGTAATTATATTAGTTACCTTTGAACATTAAATAAAAGTGTATCTTACATTAATTACATAATAATTCTTCACACTATTATTTTAAGTTTAATATTTTTCTTTAATTATTATTTCTTTTTTAAAAAGTTCAACCATAATTTTTACCACTTAAAAAGATTATCAATACAACAACATAAAAAATTGCAAATTAAGTTTACCTACAATTTTATATGAAAATGTATTGAGATTAGATTTAAATACCTACCTATATGACATTTTTGTAGAGAAGACAATTATTATAATATTTCTAGACTCTGCAATGCTTTGACCACGAATACAATGACAATCTCAACTATTAAATGAATTTTGTCACGAACCCATACAATAATAAACACATCTACTGATCATATTTTACAAATACTGAAAATTAATGTGAGACGTGTGAAGATACACTAAGATAACATAACAATAGAGAAAAATTATAATAGTTAGACCAAGAAAAATAATTTTTCTTAAAATCAATACTAGCTTGGTAATACAATATATTTTTTAGAAAACTTTGAACTCAAGAGTATCCGGTTATGTTGATATTTTTTTACCATGCAAAATCTTGTACATACATGCAATATATATTCAAGCATATAAAATGTTAATGTTAGTACTCAAGTTTGTTACTGTTGCTTAACGTTCAATAGAAAATAAAATAACATTATACAATTAATTGAATTGAAGTATATGTTTTAAAACTTACAAATGAAGTACCGGATAAAAATTGATGTGATTGAAAGAAAGAAAATAATAATAAACAACACTTTATCCTCTCCCTTATACAAATACGGTGTTGAATATCAGTTTTATATTTCGGTAATATTCACTTTCATGTTTTATTTACTCAATGTAATTAGTCATATATTGAGATTTATGGTTCATGTGGTGTACACTACAAGAAAAATTGTTGTTACCTATGATAGATTTTATCTTTAACCACGAAAACTCTGTTGGTAACGTAAAATTACTCACGAATTACCCATGGACACAGGTTCGTAGCTATTTTGCTCGTAGGAAAATATTTATCGGCAGACAAGCTATGAGATACACTTATTTAAGGAATGTCTGTGAGTAGTATGACTCACCGAGTTTTCGTAAGTAAAGTTACACATAGATTTTCTATAGATAAAAATGTAGAAATTTATCTACGGAAAAGTCACAAGTAACATTACTCACGGACAATTCGTTAAAAAATATATTGTTTTCTATTTGAAATTTATAATTTAATCCATGACATGTTCGTGGGTTTGAATTAGAAGTCCCCCTCATATAAGAGTTTGTTTGCAGCAGTTAGCAAATCATAAAAGTCTTGAGCATCATCATTTGAGGACTCTTCATTAATGTCTTCCTCGTTGCTCTCAACACCCATATTTTGGAAGTCATACGTAGGACCAAATGCATCATCTACCATATGTTGCATTAACGTGAATGGATCATCATTATCAATATATCCACTACTACTTGGAACATTTTATGGGTCAATATGTGGGGCTTCTTCACCATTCTCAATCCAATACTAATAATTTAGTTGGAACCCAAATCTATACAAGTGAACTTTGACTTCACTTGCAGATAATACATCACTACACGTGCAATTGTGACACCTTTTGTGAAAGCTGGTTTCAATCTCCCTCGTTGAACATAAAGTCTATCATATATTCAACTCTGTTCTATGTGGTAGCCATGCATATTTTGAAGGACAAACAAAGAATGAAGGAGTGATGAAACTGATTAACAAAATGTAATTTTACATATCAAATAAGATATCTATACAAACCTCAAACAAGTTATTACTCAAAGTTCAAATTGAAAATAATGTTCTCGAAACACAACTAATTGTTAAAACCAATTTCATTACCACTAAACTAATGTATTACACTATATAAGAAACAATAATAAACCTGGTGCTAATGTAAACATACTTCAATGTATAACATATTTCACTTCATATACAAATCATGTTGCTGGAACACAAATCAACTTAAAAAAAATATTCTAAACGACCCAAATAAAGGATTGGCAAAAAAAATGGAGAAAAAAAAAACCTCCAACGAAACCCAAAAAAAAAAAGAAAAGTACAAAAAATAAAAAAATAAAAAGAGTAGCTCATTTTTCATTGGTGTTCAATCTCAATAACTCTTCTATCACTCTCTAGGTAGTTACAATACTCAATATCATGGTTTTCTTCTCTTTTATTTTATTTTTTAAAATCATTAATCTACAATTGTCTTATTTACTTGACATGTTCCAATGTGAATGATTATCATGTATGTATTCAAAATAATTTTATTTTTTTTGGTTAGTTGAATTATTAGAATATATATCAATATGTATATAAACTTTATATGACAAATAAAGTTCTTCAATCTGACATGATCTAGCATCTATTTAAAAATAATGTTACTTGTTGGATCATGGATGAATTAATTGAAAACAATATGTCTTATCAAATACTTACCTATTTAAATTTGTATCTTAATATTTTTTACTTTGATAATATTGAAATTTTTATTTTTATACATGATGCGGTTATAACATCATTAAATAATTTGAACAAAATTATGTTATGTTCTTCCATGTGAAGAATTTGGTTAGAAAATAATAACATTCTACCTTGCTAATTACCTTACTTTTGTTATGATTTGAAAATAATAACAATAACCTTACTAAAAAGTTTTAGGAAGACTCAAGGGATGAAACACATAGTTCAAAGATAGTTAAAATTGGCATTAACATAAATATGTTCTTCTAATTGAATAAACATTACTACTAAAACATTTAGTTGAAATTTCAAAGTTTTACCGACGTAACTCAGTATTTGAGTGATTAACACTTAACATACATGATATTTATATACATTACATTTAAAGCAGATTTTATATATAATTTTGTTTGTGTGTATATTGTTATGTTCATTAGTTCTACAATATTAACAATTAACAAGATTTAGCATTTTGTCTATTGTCATTGATAAATCAAACTCTAAGTTTTTAACTGGGTATGTTTTGTTTTTATATTTATTGTAGTTTCTTAAACATCCCTCTTTAGCATAAATAATTTGTAGTAATTTTTATGTTTTACATATTAGTATACAATAATAATAATAATAATAATAATAATAATAATAATAATAATAATAATAGAAAGGGGGAAAGTAGTAAACTAAAAGTAAAATAAATAAAACAAATTAAAACAAAACAAAAGAAAAAAGAGGAAGGGGTAGAGAGAACGGCAAAACAGAAAAGAAAGGGAGAGAAAAAAATGGTGAGATAGAGTAGAAGAAAGAGTGAGAGAAAGAAGAAGAGAAGGAGAAAAAAAAAGAGATAAAACAGTCAAAAACATTGACAACCCAAGAAAAGAGAAAGGAAAAGTGCAATTTTGCTAGAAGTTAATGTAGAAAGAGTCGAGGGTACGATCATTTTCTCCATTCTTTTAGAAATCAAGAGGTGGGTTTCCCTTTTTCTACCTCTCATTCATGCATGTATGAAATAATGTGTTCCATAAGTTAGGGATTTGAGATTTAAGAGTTTGAAATGAAGAAATGAATTTTTATTTTATTCTTGGTTGGATTTAGAGATTTTGAAATAGATTATTGTAGAATTGAGTAAATTGAAATTTTTGATGTTGTTTTGATGTGTTCATTACTGATTTACTCATAATTTGTAGCATTATTGTTGCAAAGAATTGTTAGGAAATTAGTGTGATAGAAGGAATGTTATTAACTTGAATTTCCCAGGACATATGTGTGATGTTTTGGCCATACCTTTTTCTATAGACATCTGTTTTGAATTATTTTTAGTTTTCTGGAAACGCGACTCAATTACCTTCAAATTGAGTACAAAATTCGTGATGTTTGATTGAGTATTGATGTTGAAAAATGGGTTACAAGTTGGACCAGAGTTGATGTTCTGTTTGTTTTCTGTCATTGTATTTTATTTTGATAAACTGCAAGAATTGGTGCTTAATAAAAATAAAATAAAATTTTATCTATAAAGGTGATATCATAAGCTTTCCAAAGAGTACTCATTCACTCAATTCTGATACTTATAAGTTTCTGTCAGTTGACTCTGAAGTTAAACTCGATTTTGAGTTGTCATAACATAAATTTGGGACTGTTTTGGGAAAAATCTACCTTAAACATATTCTCTGGAATTTTATTTTACATTGTGTGATTTTTATGATATAATTGACTTAATAGTTTATGTTATCATAATAATTTTCAAGGTTGAGTGTGTGGTAGTCTTTAATATATGTATTAATAGATGATATTATATTTGTGTGTATATGTGTGTGGATTGTTATATATAATTTCTATATATTTGATTAAAGTGAGAAGCATAGGATTCATCTTAGCTAGATGAATTCTCCGTATATATACGACATAAGCGATGGGTAAGTGGGGCACCGCTTACAGACGTAATTATGTCTAATCTTACCAAAATAAAGTTACTAACAAGAAGAGGGTATTAGTAAAACTAATGTAGTCTTTATGACATGTTTGTTAGGTAGAGTTTAAGTCGTTAGATTACTCACGTCTAATGACTTGAATATTTAGAAAGAGTCAAAACTTTACATTGAAGAGAAACTCAGAAAATAAATATAGTCCTGAATTAGGATGCTAATTAATTTAATTTCATTTATTGGGACCCACTGAGATGTAATCTCATCCAACTTTATTCAAATGTGTTACAGGTAAAAAAACTTAGATCACATGTTGGAGAAATGAAGCGTATCAGTTTACACTATAGTTGATGACTCTTCATCATATGCATATTTTCCCACTATTTTAGTCTTATTTATCCTCAATTATTAGTTAAATTAAGGATTTATTTGATATATTTTGTTGATTTTTGTTCTTTGAGTTAAATTAAATGTTTTATGTTTTATTTTAGTATTTAAGTAGGAATTTTTCGTAATTTTACATTGCGTTGTGTTTTGGTGCAGTGCTGAATGTTTGTGAGAAATCAACATGACACATGTAGAGTATTTCAGCCATATCTGGAGTTGTAGATGTCCAATTGGAGTCAAACCAAATGCAAATGAAAGCTAGGATCCATAGCTACAACTTTCATGAAGACTGTAACGCCCCAAATTTTTGATACGAATATTACTGGAAAATATTTATTTTCTTTTAGAAACAACTAATTAATTTTTTTTTTCTCATTAAAAGAACGTAATGTAATTTACTTAAATATTATTTATTCATTCATTTGCAAAATTTATATTCCAATTATTAGATCAATATTCATTTATGGTCCAAAATAAAATAAATTCTCTTTAAATGAAATTCAAAAGAAACAATGTTGACTGAAATTAATGACATTCAATTTTTTTCTAGGCATTTCTATTAAAAGTTAATGATGAAGAGTAAATAACTTTACAATGTGCCGCAAAAATTTAGTAATACAAAATATTATTTTCAAGTAAAATATAATTTTCCCACGTGCGTGCACCAATCAAACGTCATTCATGCAACTCTTTGAAATCATTAGTACCTAAATGTTGGTGTAAGGGGTCAGTTCATCCCACAACAAAATTAAACCAAATAATAAATTAACAACCATAAAATATGAATATAAAATCTTTTCGTAATAAAAGATTTTAAAAAAATTGATTCTTTAATAGTTCTTAAAGATGTATCAAAAGTCATAGAATGTATCTAAATAAATCAAGTAGCAATCGTATAGCAACTAATTAGATCAAAATAAAATAACATAAAAATGTATGCAAGTCATGCATGCTCCTAAACATATATGATCCGGATATAACCAGCCACACAGGCGTCCACACAGAAGTCACCCATACCAATGGGAAAAATTAAACCAGCCTAGGCAACCACAAAGATGACAATATTTAAAATCCAATTCACCAGCCACTTAGGCAACCACAAAGAAATCACCAGCCACTTAGGCAACCACAAAGATAATATTTACAACACATATCACTAGCCACTTAGGCAACCACAAAGATAACAATATTTAAAATGCAAATCACCAACCACTTTGGTAACCACAAAGATAAAAATATTTAAAATATAAACCACCAACCAAATTACTTAAACAACCACATAGATAAAATATTTAAAACACAAATCACAAGCCACTTAGGCAACCACAAAAATACTATTATTTAAAACACAAATCAAGGTTTACCGCTAAACACATCACAAAAATCAACTTAATCATGTTATTATAATTAAAATTAAAACTTTACACCAATTCCCCCAAGACTCATATAGATTTCTTAAAAATCAAAACTTTGAAATGAAATAGCACAAAAATCGAAACTTTAAATTAAAGACATCCTAAAAAAATATTACTCATGAGATCATAATAAAAATCATAGCTTTATAATTAAGTATACATAAACAACACACAAATAATAACTTTACATCAAATATATGACATCAAACATATTACTCATGTTATAATAATAAAAATCGAAATTTATAATTAAGTTTATCAAAGCAAACATATTACTCATAAAAATAAAATATTATAGTTAAATTCTTTAAGGCAATTAAAAATCAATATTTTTCTTTTAAGACAACAAGTTTTATATCAATATCTTACAAACTATTAATTTAATATCTAGCCTAACATTGCATGGGGAAAAGCCCTTACCTTAGGCGCTTTCTTTCTTAACAAGACAACAAGTTTTATATCAATATCTTACAAACTATTAATTTAATATCTAGCCTAACATTGCATGGGGAAAAGCCCTTACCTTAGGCGCTTTCTTTCTTAACACCTCTAAATTTGCACGAGAAATAGCTCACGAGGCAGTAATGAATTCAACACCGATAGATATTGGAATTTACGACTCAGAAAATTATTTTGAGAGTGTAAGAATGACAAATATGTGTGACAACAAGATGCCTAATAGAAATTATATCAATATCTTACAAACTATTAATTTAATATCTAGCCTAACATTGCATGGGGAAAAGCCCTTACCTTAGGCGCTTTCTTTCTTAACACCTCTAAATTTGCACGAGAAATAGCTCACGAGGCAGTAATGAATTCAACACCGATAGATATTGGAATTTACGACTCAGAAAATTATTTTGAGAGTGTACGAATGACAAATAGGTGTGACAACAAGATGCCTAATGGAAACGTATGAACATATAAGCTATTTACGTTGCACTATTACCATTGATTTCTTGTCTAAAATTGAAGTGCACTTAATTCCAACATTATACTACCAATAATTACTATTTCTTTAATTTTATTAGGTTGTTACAAAGCCAATTGAAATTTATGTGTATGAGTTAATTTGAATTAACTAATAGAGTTCACCAAATATTGAAGGGTGTCACACACTAATTTTAATTAAATAAATAAATTAGAGATTGTCACATCACCCTTTTAATTTTTTTATCTAATAGTTACGAAACCAAAAATTTCATAAAATTATTTTTGTAGACAATTATAATAAAATTATAATTTTAGTTTAAAAAAGACGAATGCATGAGATACAAAAAGGACAATAGTCTTTTTGTGTCCTCTCTTAATTGCACAAAAAAACTTATAATTAAATTTATAATATTCCTTTAAAAAATAAATTAAGGGTGTTTAAAATGAATTAATGCACATTATGTCAAGAAAACACCATGAATTGTCATAAAATCTTGTCATAAAGGAGAGTAAAAGAATGAGTCAAGTCACTAATTCGTTTTTATAGGATGGACCAAAAATATTTTCAAAACACTTATACATAAAGGTTGGTTTCACTAACTCTATAATATCTCCTAAAATGAATACTTATTTGGTCGCAAATAAAACTAACAAACGATATAACTTATATAAATTCTAATTTAATTAAATAATTTAACTAATATTTTATCAACTAAAATAAATCAAGCAAGACAAGAATACCACTCACACATAACAAAATAAAACAAACATATCTAACACATCAATTTCATGATTATCGAAACTAATCAAATAAAAAAATATCCATTTATGAAATAATGACATCATAAATAGTCCCCATGTAATTGTCACGTCAAAACAATTAAATAAAAAATGAAGATTATAATTATTTAAGTAGAATACAGTGTGATAAAATTTAATTTAATTTATTTACACATAGAATAATTATTAATTTAATAATAGCAATTACTAAAAAGATACATATATAATATATATGAAAATTTTGGGGTGTTACAAAGACACCGGAACCAAATTCATAATCGAAAGAGGCGAAACATGCAATATACGCCGGACAGCAGATGCTGAGCGCTGGAGCGCACCCAAGCGCAAGCAAAACGCTTTTTCCCAGCATTCGCCACTGTCGATACGCGCCCAAGCGCAAGCCAAGCGCTTTTCCAGCATCTTCTACTGCCCAAACGTGCCCAAGCGCATCCAAGCGCGCCTGGGGCGCGCGACCCGCACCAGCAACCATAAAAACACAGATTTTTACTGTTTTAGGCATCTTTTTGACTCTTGGGAACTTGGGAGACTTGTGCCCTAGCATAGAAACTCAAAGACGGCCGTTTCTAACGCGATTGAAGCAGTTTTATCAAGAATCATCCATGAATCATTCTTGTAATTCTTCTTTAACCCTTATCTTTTGTATCTCTGTCATGAGTAACTAAACCCTATTTGTTAGGGATGAGTGTAACCAGATGAAACCCTTATTTTTCTGATTTGATTTCTAGTTATATGAATGAGTTTATTGAATTATTTTTCTCATCTCTGTGCTTAATGCTTTTTATTGCTTGATCAACATTAAAATGTTCTACGATTTGTATTTTGAAACGGAAGTGGACTTTACAAATGCTTGAGATGAGAAATTCATGAATTTGTAGTCTAGACATAGGTGCAGGTCATGAAACCAATTAAATTAGTTGCAAAGCAATAATTTACAAGAGAATTTCTATACGGTAATGCTTAATTCTAATCTTAAATCTACTAAGGAATTAGGGGTTACTTTGGAATTAAAGGTTCTGTCACTAAGACATTAGGGCAAGAATAATAAAGAGAATTCGGTAATAATTCAATAAAGGATTTCAATAACTAGGATCAAATTAGACACCAAGGTTGGATTCGAAGTGAAACTCATCCCTGACATTTTTCTCAATTTATAAAAGATCAATTTTACTACTGCTGTCAATTTTAAATATTATTTCAATCAACTTGGGAACCTTTTGTTCAATTTTAGTAACTAAATATAATTCAATAGTAAAACGCAATCCTTGAGTTCGACACTCGGTACTACCGTTTTATTATTACTTGCAACGATTCAGTACACTTGCTGAAACGCTATCAATAGTTTGCTTGAAATTTATGGGGAATTATTTTGAACCATGGATGTGTTATGTACTCTATATTTCTATGCTTTTTCTTTGAAGGATTAGTATGTGACTAAATACATTTTCATGAATTTGTGTCGAGATTGTACTAATCACCTCTTTTGTCGAATTATGCTAATGCTCAAGTTATATTCTAGACAATTAACTTATGATATTACATTTTTGATATCAAAGTCGGTCGAACCGACCGTACTGTGGGTAGTTAAAACTAGTTGTTGTTCTTGTTTTGAGACTATATACTTTCTAATTATCAATTCATGAAATATTAAGTCTGATCAACTTAATATTTGTGTTTGATATGCAGAACAATATGGAACCAAATCCAAGACCGCCTGGTAGGACTCGTAGAGGGCGGAATAATGATGAACGTTGGGAACAAATGATGCAAATGATGCAACAACAACAACAACTTATGATGCAACAACAACAAGCTGTTACGACTAGCATAATGAATCATCTTGCGCAATCTGTCGGACCTGCTCATCCACCGCCACCACCTCCACCAAATGCCTCAAACATATTATTTTATGACTTTCACAAGTTGAAACCCTCAGCTTTCCTAGGGAGCCCGGTGCCATTGGAAGCTCAATCATGGTTGGATGAAATTACTAAAAAAAATTTTGTGGTGCGATGTACTGAAGAAGATAAAGTAGCTTTTGCTACTCATATACTACAAGGAGAAGCTGAGAACTGGTGGAATGGTGCAAAGGCAAACATGATAAATGCGGGTACACCGATGAACTGAGAGAATTTTTGTACTGTATTTCTAGATAAATATATTCCCATGAGTATAAGAAAACAAAAGGAATTTGAATTTACACACCTTCAACAAGGAGACATGTCAGTTGCTGATTATGTGGCAAAGTTCGAGGAACTAGCAAGGTTTTGTGCCCAAGCATAGTACGCCCCAAATGATCAATGGAAGATAAATAAGTTCGAGTGGGGTTTGAATCCAGAGATTAAAAGTAATTTGGCCCAACTAGAGATAACTTCTTATGCCACTTTGGTTCATAAAAGTTACATTGTAGAAGAAAGTCTACGAAGTTTAAAAGAGAACAGACAACTCAAGTGGCAACAAAGGAGGGATGTGGCAAAGAGTAATCAACAATTGAAGGTTAAGACGTCCCCTAATAAAGGAAAATAGCCCCAAAACTCAGTTGTACCTCAAGCGAGGGGGCCAAGGGAATGTCCTAAGTGTGGAAGATCACATCCAGGAGAATGCTTGTATGGTAAGAACGTATGCTTTTGGTGTAAGATACCGGGACACATGAGTCAAGATTGTCCACATAGGAAAATGAAAGGGCTAGCCAACTCAAATGGCCCACCCACTGGAAGAGTCTACACTTTTAATGCTAAGAAGGCTAAGGGAAACAACGACTTGATTGCCGATGAGTGTTTTCTAAATAATGAACCTTTAAAAGTATTGTTTGACACAGGTGCTTCTCATTCCTTTATATCCACTAAGTGTTTTTTATGCTTAGGTCTCAAATTAACTGAAATTACACCTCCCATGGTTGTCTCTACAGCGGCTGAGAGTAGTGTCGAAACCTCTTACTTTTGTAAGAGTTGTCATCTCATTGTATCTGATAGAGTCTATCCAATTTATTTGTTTTGTCTACCTTTGAAAAGAATGGATACCATCTTAGGAATGGATTGGCTTTCAGCTAATCGTGTACTAGTAGATTGTGAAGAAAATATTTTGTATATTCGTCCTGCTATATTAAGTAGAAATGCAACTGATTCCATTCTACTTCCTAGTGTGTCTAACCTCTTACAATGCCTATGTAGTGGGGGTCAAGGTTTTCTACTAACATTATCTTCAGATTCGAGACCTAAACTTGATGTCGCTACAATTCCAGTTGTGAATGAATTTTTAGACGTCTTCCCAGAAGATGTAGTATGCCTACCTCCAAAGAGGGATATAGAGTTCTCCATAGACCTAGTCCCTGGTGCAAATCCAGTTTTCATTACTCCTTATAGGATGTCACCTCTAGAGTTAAAAGAACTAAAATCTCAATTAGAAGATCTCTTAACTAAGGGTTTTGTAAGGCCGAGTGTCTCTCCATGGGGTGCTCCAGTTTTGTTAGTTAAGAAGAAAGATGGAGGAATGAGACTTTGCATAGATTATAGGCAACTCAACAAAGTAACCATCAAGAACAAGTACCATATCCCTAAGATAGATGACTTGTTAGACCAACTTGGAGGAGCCACCGTCTTTTAAAAGATCGACCTAAGATCAGGATACCATCAAATTCGAATAAAGTCTGACGATGTTAAAAAAAAGCTTTTAGAACAAGGTTTGGACACTATGAATTTTTAGTTATGCCATTTCGTGTAACCAATGCTCCGGCCATATTCATGGATTATATGAACCGCATCTTCAGACCTTATTTGGATAAGTTTGTAGTAATCTTTATTGATGATATCCTCATTTATTCTCGAAATTTTGAAGAACACGAATTACACCTCAAGATAGTGTTGCAGATCCTCAGAGATAAGAAATTGTTCGCGAAATTAAGCAAGTGTGAGTTTTGGTTAAGTGAAGTAAAGTTCTTGGGTCATGTGATTTCTCAAGGAGGTGTAACTGTTGACCCTTCTAAGGTCGAAACTGTTTTGAATTGGACTTAACCTAAGAATGTTACGGAAGTTAGAAGCTTCCTAGGGATGACTGGTTATTATCGTAGGTTTATTAGGAAATTTTCCCAAATAGCCTTACCTTTAACCCGTCTTACTCGAAAGGATAACCCTTTTGTATGGGATGAAGATTGTGAGAAGAGTTTTCAAGAGTTGAAAACTCGCTTAACCACTGCACATATCCTTGTGATTGTCGATTCAACTTTAGGGTTTGAAGTATATTGTGATGCATCCTTAAAAGGATTAGGATTTGTGTTGATGCAGAACCGTAAAGTTGTAGCGTATGCCTCTAGACAACTAAGACCCCATGAGGAAAACTACCCTACCCATGACCTTGAGTTAGCAGCCGTAGTTTTTGCCTTGAAGATATGGAGACATTATTTATATGGAGCTAAATTTGAAGTTTTTGGTGACCATAAGATCCTGAAATACTTGTTTGACCAAAAGGAATTGAACATAAGGCATAGGAGGTGGATGGAGTTTTTGAAAGACTGTGATTTTGAGTTAAAGTATCATACAGGTAAAGCAAATATGGTCGCTGATGTCTTAAGTCGAAAATCACTCCATGTAGCCTACATGATGGTTAATGAGATGAGCTTATTAGAAGACTTTAGAAACCTTAACCTAAACATGATACCATTAGATGAGGGAATCCTATTATGCCCTATAGAAATCTCTTATGATCTTCGTGATAGGATTAGGGAAGCTCAAGAGTATGATGAAGAGTTACAGTCTAAGATAACTCAACTAGACTTTTCCATCACTTCAGATGGGATCATCATATTTAGAGGAAGAATTGGTGTACCTAATGCTGAAAACTTGAGAAGAATGATCTTAGAAGAAGCTCATAGAAGTGTGTTATCAATTCACCCAGGTGCCACCAAGATGTATTAAAACCTTAAGAAGAACTATTGGTGGCCTGGGATGAAAAGTTACATAGTAATGTATGTTGCACGATGCTTAGTATGTCAAAGGGTTAAAAGTGAACACCGAAGACCCGCATATTTACTTCAGTCGTTAGAGATTCCAGAGTAGAAATGAGATAAGATATCCATGGACTTTGTAATAGGGTTACCCCGTACCCAAGAAGGGTACGATTCTATATGAGTCATAGTGGATCGATTAACTAAGTCGACCCACTTTATTCCAGTGAAAACTACCTTCAATACCCTCAAGTTGGCTAAGATATTTATTAAGGAGATAGTAAGATTGCATGGAGTGCCAACCAACATTGTGTCAGACAGGGATCCTAAGTTTACATCACAATTTTGGAATGCATTTAATAGAGCTTTTGGAACTTGTTTGAATCTTAGTACCGCTTACCACCCTCAAACCGATGGTCAAATTGAAAGGACCATTCAAACATTAGAAGATATGCTTAGAGCTTGTATCTTAGAAGATGGGGGAAATTGGGATGCACATTTACCTTTAGTGGAGTTTTCCTACAATAACAGTTACCATTCAAGTATAGGTATGACACCTTATGAAGCCTTGTATGGACGTAAGTGTAGGACCCCTTTGTGTTGGTCAGAGGTTGTTGATAAAGGAATCTTAGGACCAGATGTCATCAGGAAAACCACAGAAAAGATTAGATTGATAAAATAAAAATAGCCCAAAGTCGACAAAAGAGTTATGCTGACAACAGAAGAAGGCCTCTAGAATTTGAAGAAGGTGATCACGTTTTTCTTAAAGTCACTCCCACTATAGGTATTGGAAGATCTATAAGAGTAAAAAAATTGAGTCCTCGTTTCATAGGTCCTTACCAAATCCTTCCCCAATTAGCTTGACCTCCTTCCTTGTCTGGATTACACGATATCTTCCATGTGTCTCAACTCAAAAAGTACATTCATGACCCGTCATAAACTTTACACCATGATTCAATCCAAACCTTACTTTTAAACTGGTACCAAGTAGAATTGGAAAGGTATTGGTGAAGGTTGTTTGGGAAGGTATGTCGCCCGAAGATGCCACTTGGGAACTTGAGTCTGAAATCTTGGAGAAGTATCCTCACTTGTTTTATTAGGTAAGTTAAATTTTGTTGA
>NC_021160.2:8279201-8312441 GCF_000331145.2 Cicer arietinum | reverse complement strand
ATAATAATAATAATAATAATAATAATAATAATAATAATAATAATAATAATAATAATAATAATAATAATAATAATAATAATAATAATAGAATGGGGGAAAGTAGTAAACTAAAATTAAAATAAATAAAACAAATTAAAACAAAAGAAAAGAAAAAGAGGGAGGGGGAGGAGAGAACAGCAAAACAGAAAAGAAAGGAAGAGCAAAAAAAAAATAAGTTTGACAGCGGGAAAAGAATCCATAGTGATTCATTTCTTATTTATTCCAGTTAGACAAGAATGATTAAACTACAAGAGGTTAGATATTTTGACGTTGTTACCTGTGAAACAATGAAGATGAGATGTTAGGGATTTCAGTGAGCGATGAAAAATTAAAACAAGACAATGATGTGTTATAATGTTGTTTGTGTGAATATTGTAATATTCATTGGTTCTACAATGTTAACAAGAGTTATCATTTCTTTTGTTGTCACTAACAACCCAAAAGCTAAGTTTTCATGTGCATATATTTTGTTATTGTTTTATTGCATTTTCAAATATTGAAAGAAAAATATTACAGACTATTCACTCCCTTTTACCATAAGATTAATATCAAACTTTAAGAGGTTTGTAAAATTTTCAAGCAAATTACTATGGTTCTTCATATTGCGTCTTCTACATAATATATAAGCGGCAAAAAATTGGCCAAAATTCAAAAACAATAAGACTGCAATTCAATTTATAAGCAGCAAGGTATTGACCAAATTCAAAACCAATAAGACTGCAATTCAATACCTTTATTAAAACATATTCGAGATTTGTGAAATTTTCAAGCAAATTATTATTTTACTCAATATATAAGCAAGGATTTGGCCAAATTCAAAAACAATATAACTGCAATTTAATATATAAGCAACAAGGAATTAAAAACAATAACACTACAATGGAATACCTTTTTTCAAACAAATATGAACAAAAGGCGAAGTACATAATCAAGAAAATCAACAAACTTGCAAACCAAATACTAATTCATTACAAAATTGTCAAAACTATTGTGAAAAAAAAAAGATTCATTTCTTATTTGTTTCAATTACCCATGATGGACTAAACTACAAGAGTTAGGGATTTTCAAGTTCTTATCTATGAAATGAGATGTTAGGGATTTCAATGAGTTGTGCAAAAACAAAATGAGAGAATGAGTTAGGGTTTGCAAATCAATTATAAAAGTTCATTTACACAACAAATAATCATGAAAATAGAATAAATTAGAGAGATCAAACGACATAACGACAACGAACAAGAGTGAAACAGAGAGCGAACAAAATAGAGAACGAAAGAGAGAGTGAGCGAACGACAGAACGAGAGTGAACGAGAGAACCTGTCAATGAGACTTTGAAGTGGCTGCCGAAGAGCTCTAAAAGGCAGCAATAATCTTGTTTGTTGTATCGGATAGAGGAATTGGATGAAGAAGGGTTTCTAGCGAGAAAGTGAGAATAAATAACTCATTTAGTTTTTTTAGTAACTGAAAATAATGATTTTTTTTGTAAAAAAAAAAATAAATAAATAAAACTTTACTTTCGCTTTACCCATAGACAATTTAGGGATAATTTGAAATTATTTTCTTAAATTACCTACAGAGAATTAATGGTAAAAAAAATACAAAGAAATTTCTGCAACTTAAATTTGAGTTGCATTTTTTTTATATTTTACCCACAAATTGTTTTAATTTTACCTACGAACTAACCATGGAATTCAATTAAAAAATTAATTTATTCAATAACAAATCTACTCATGATTTTTTTTGTAAATATTAAATAATTTATCTACGAACTCAGATATGTAAGTAATTTTCTATAAATATAAAGCAATTTTCTTATAGTGGATATTGTTGTGTGGACATAAAACTTAAATTAATAAATAGTATATGTTCTTGAAATTATTAAATTATGTATATTTGTTAGTGTTGCGTCTAAATAATTTTTATTTGGAATTTTGAATCTATAAGTATATCTCTATCTGGTGTTATCAACTTTTTATTTTTACTAATCGATCGAATGGAGCCACTTCTAAATACTTATTTTGAATATTAAATAGAATCAATTTTTAAAAGAAATAAAATAAGTTTCATCTTAATATTTTTCTTTCTAATAATTATATTTCAATGTAAAATAATTTAATATTGATATTGTTTTAAAAAAAATAACAATTGTTTAAAACAAACACTCTAATCTATGATCCAAATATCATTTACCATTCTCATTTGAAATGGTGGTGTATGACATAAAAAATTAGAGGTTTCGAAGATGGAAGACAATGGCATCAAAAGTAGGCAGAATTTGCGTGAGAGAAAAAGAGAAATGAACAAGGAATCTACAGAAGTCCATTTTCTGTGTAAAATTAATTATACCGGTTCAAATGATGACGCATGATGTAGAAGAAATATCAGAAAGAAAAAAAAATAACAAATAAACATCTTGTAAAAAAAACCAATAAGGAATATATATATATATATATATATATATATATAATATATATATATATATATATATATATATATATATATATATATATATATATATATATATTTAACTTGGTTGAAAAAACTAAGTTTTTTGAAATAGCTAAAAGGTTGTCTATAATTTCTTTTTAATAGTAAAAGTTAGTAAAGAGAGTGTGTTCCAACCTCTTACCTTTTTAAATATTTATAATTGATAAAAAATAATTTATATATAATTTAATTTATATATAATTTAATTCATAATAATTAAGATAATATAAGAGATTATTATATAATGTTGATAAAAGATAAAATTCAATAATAATTTATTAAGAGTAGTATTACTCAACTTACTAGTCAATTTTTTAATAAAAAATTAAGGTCAATATAATACTTAAGATGATTTTTTAGGTGTTTTATAATGATTATTAAAAATATATTTGGTGGAGATGCATATAAATTTTAGGCATAATTATTCATGCAGCTCCTTAACTTAATTTTAGATAATTTTTCGGTCGTTTATTTATTTATTTATTTTTTATTTGGTCTTTTATTTAATTTTAAGTAAATAATTTGATTTTTTTTTGTTTTAAAATATTAATAATGTTATCATTTTTTTACAAAAATTCGTCAAATTTTTTAAACAAAACTCATAAAATTAATTATCATCTTCAATATAATGCAAACTTCATCAAATTTAAAACTCAAATATTTGAATAAACTCATATTTATATTTTTTATATTTTTAAATTTTTATAATAAAATTGAATAAAAAACCACATAAAAAAACATAAAAGAAATTAAGATATTATCTAAAATTAAATTAAAAAACTTTATGAACAATTATTTTCAAATTTTATACTAACTAATATAGTTAATATCTATAGTAAGATTAATTACGACCTATTTTATCATTTATCATTTTAATGTTACATGTGGCACCCTGTCAAAGCTCTTTCTTTCTTTGTGGTTCATTTTAATGTTAAATGTGGCATCCTCTCAATGATTATGTCAATGGTTAACTTATATTTTTTTAATAACATAAAAAATGACGTACTTTTTAATATTTGATTAATTTATTACTTATATTTAATCATTGCTATAAACTCTGAAAATAAGAAAGTAAATAAAAAAATTAATGTGCAGTTTATATTTCTTTTTATTCCTAACATAGTAAGACACAAAATCAGAGGTTAATTTGTGTTTTGCATACTGTAATTTATTTATTTTTAATGTTAGATGTTAACGTTAGTTTCCATACTAATTAATGAGTGCATTGTTTTAAAAAAAATTGTATTTAACAGTTTTAATTACTAATTTTATTCTTAAATATAAGATTATTTTCAAAATATTTTTTCTTTTAAATAAGATTTTCTTTAATTTGTAAATATATTAATTATTTTAATTAATTTTATTTTAATTAATTTACATCTTTTATGTAATTAATAGTAAATATTATAAATACTACTCCTTCTATTCTAATCTTTAGTCTTTTTGTTTTTAGTTTTGTTAGTTTCTTTTTTTCAAATTAACTTTCATTCTTTTATGAAATCAAAATATAACTAGTGATATATTTTCTTTATAATCTTTCAAAAACTAAAAACATGCATTGTATTTTATTTTGTGGAACGAATTAAAAATAAAAGGTCTAGATTTATCGAACTTTATTATTTTTTAATATGTGTGTTCAAATTCTAAAAAAGTTAGGAACGGAGGAGGAAGTATATCAGCCAAAGAACAATAAATACTATGTAAAAATATTGTTGTATCATTAAATAAATTTAAAATAATTAAATTCATATTATATTTTTATACTATAATAAAAATAATGTTATATCATTATATAAATAAAAATATTGTATTTAACTATATTTTTTTAAATATGTAATCATAACAGTTATAAAATTTATAGTTTACATTTAAATTATCGTAACAATTATCATTTAAATAAATCATCATAACAATTATAAAAATTATCATTTAAATAAATTATCATTACAATTATAAATTATCATTTTAAATTTTATACTATATTAGTCAGTATTAAATTTTTATTCCTAACATAGTAAGACACAATAAATATATATTTCATCATAACAAAGAACAGAAAGAAGAATAAGTATAGAATTTAATGTGATGTATTGTCGGTATACGCAAAATGGTGGATTCTCATTATCATATTTTATATTTTAATTTCACTTTAGTTTCTTGAAGGTACAACTCACTCTTTTTGTCATAAAAAAAAAGCTACAACTCTATTTCATATTTTTTATCTCTCATGTCTTTTGTTTGTGTATAAATTTCCATTATTTTGTTTGCAATTCCCTACCTTACTTTCATTCGTTCATCATCTTTTACATATCCTCTCTTTTTCCCTCTCCCTCTTCTCTAAATTTTCTCCTATAAATAATAAACCACAATCTACTAACACATTAACCTATCCCATCTCTCATACTCTTTCACACTTTTTATTTCCTTAGAGAGGAACATCAAATGGTGGTGGCTTCCCCAAATTCGATGTTAGGGGAAAAGATTCTACCTATTGACCTACCAATGATAGACCTATCATCTGAAAAATCAATGGTAATGAAACTCATTGTGAAAGCTTGTGAAGAATATGGTTTTTTCAATGTTATTAACCATGGTGTCCCTCATGACATCATATCCAAAATGGAAAAAGAAGGTTTTGATTTCTTTGCTAAACCAATGGAAGAAAAGAAATTAGTTGCACTTGATAATCCTTTTGGTTATGGATGCAAGAACATAGGATTCAATGGAGACATGGGTGAAGTGGAATACCTTCTTCTCAATGCCAATGTTCCTTCAATTCCTAATGATCCATCCAATTTCAGGTATGTAACGTTAATTGTATATTTTATTTTCTTTCAAATATGTCATTGTCCAAATCTTTTGCATTTATTGCATGTTTGGCTTACTATACTGTCATGAAACAATGACATATAAACTCCGGTGTAACAAAATAAAATATAAAACAAAATTAAATTGAAAACAAAAACATATTTCATCAGAAATTTAAATTAAATACATTAAATTTTTATAACTTATACTTTTATTTATGTCCTATTCCGAAGGAATTACCGTTTAGCGGTGACAAGGTCATGACAATATAATTATATATACAAAAAAGAAATATATATATTAATGAAAAATGCATACCATATTCACATAAATTTCTCTAAACAAAATTGGGGTATAATGTCGATTGTAATTTTTTTTTGTTCCCATTAAACCATGTGATAGTTAAATTTAAATTTATTACTAAAAATTATAAACGAATACAAAATAAAACACCAATAAAAATTTTATGACCATGTCCAATGCATTACGGTTTTAAGTATATAAAAAAAATTCTTATTAATTCTATCATATAAAATCTATATTACCTTAATAGGGAATTTATTTTATGGACCATGCGTGTAGGTTCTTGCCAGCTTAAACTGTTCTCAGCAATGAATCATAACGACTCACTTGATACTATCTACGTACCTTCTTTTATGAGTTGTATCTGACTAACAAAGAACAATGAGTGAAGAGTAAAGATTGTCTCACATGTCATTGGGGACCATTGGGGGGTGTAAAAAGAAGAAGAAAAAAAAGGGAAAACCGTAAAACAAAAGTGGGAGATGTTGTAATTAGTATTGTGACGTAACTGAAATAAAGTTATTAATAGACAAAATGTTATAACTATAAATATATATATATATATATATATATATATATATATATATAAATAAAAAATCAAGGGAAAAAAATTAGGACTATAGAGTAAATGGCTATAAAAAAAAACAGCGTAAACATTTAGGATTATGAGATATTTTCCTTTTAAAATGAATTATAAACAAAATTAATTTAATTTTTTTACAATGATTGTTAAATAACGGATTTCTCTTCTATTTAATGATTGTTAAAATTCCTATTATTTAATTTATTCTTTTTGTATTTTCGATTAATGAATTTATTAATTATTGATGTTTTATTTAAACAATAAATCTAATTTTTTGTTGAGACCACATAAAATAGATGTGATCAACTAATTTTCTTAACTTGACTAATGGTTAGAGTTTTATTGTAATTCTTTCTATAAATTATAGAACTTCCAACCATTCTTTACAGAACAGTATATTGCTTGTGGAGTTGTGGTCCTTAAATAGTACTGTAGTAATGAGGTTGAGGAGGGTAAATCAGGGATATAACATTGTTTTCTAGAATGATAACTGTCTCGTGAAAAAAACCACACGCTTCCCAATGGTTAATGTGTAGGTGAAAAGGGGAAATAATACTATTAGACACATGCTATTTTTATTTAATATATTTTAGTGCGGTGTTTCTCTCGGTTTAAGTTAATAATGTCAACTTAGTTTGTGATGACTATTTTATTACGATATTTCACGGTTTCTTTTTTTATTAAAAAATTAAAAAATTATTTATGAAATGATATATGCTTTTTAATGAAAAAAAGTTTACAATTGGGAAAAAACTTCTCACATATTATATGCAATAATATTATTAAAATACTAAATAAAATACAAATATAATATAATTTATAATAAAAATCATATTTTACTTTTCATAAAATATTAAATTATTTTATTTTATGTAAGATTATATATTACAATACCATTACTTTATTATACATCACCGTACCTTTAAAATATTCATATCCGAGGATATAGAAAAATATTTTTTACTTAGTATTAATTTTACATTACATTAAATAAAATCATCAGTTGTTAATAATTTTGCTAATTAATTTATATTTGAACTCACCTGCCTTTGCCAAAAAATATTTGGACTCGAATTTATTGCAGTTATACTGTTATTACACGAATTAATAAATTATGTTGTACCATTTTGAGTTTTGACTTGTTGACTGTAGTGATATGACTTTGATATTTGCTTACTGTAGCAAATTTCAGTATGGTTTAACAAGTTTTGATTAGCCGGTGTGATTTTGGATTACTAGAGTCCGTGACCAAAAAACATCACCATGTTATATTTTTTTCTTAATTTAATTGCACTTTTAGTTCTTTTATTAATATTAATTTATGGAAATAATTCTTTTATTTTAAAAGTCGATAATTTTTCTCTATTTTATATTTTTAAATTAAAAAATAATGATTTAATATATTTTTAACGATTTGACATACAATTCTATAATATTAAACTATGTATATGTATTAATTAAATTAAAAAATAAAATAAAATATGAAGTTGAAATTTAAGTTTTTGCGACGTTTTACTTTAATTTCATACGTCTTAATCAATTTATATTATATTATCATATGTCATGTTATGTAAAACAGATCACGTCATCACTTTTTAATTAAAAAATTAAAAAATTAACTAAAAATGTAGACTTATAAAATAAAAAAATTAATTATATAAATTAATAAAAATAAAAAGATTAAAATTATAATTAAATCTATTTTCTTTTAACTCAACTTTCTTAACATTTATTTATGTGATAAAGGATTTTTCGGTTCTCACCTTCTGGACTCCACAGCATATTTGATGTTTAATCGAAACAATTTAATATAAATCAATTTTACTAATTATAATAAAATTTTAACTATTTAATATTTATTAATTAATTTTAAATAAATATATAATAAGTTTTTAAAGAAATACAAGTATATATTATAGTTATTAATTTTATATTTTACTAAATTTAATGTATTTAATTATTAATATATATATATATATATATATATATAAATAATAATTAAATTAATTAAATTTATTGTTTATATTAAATTATTAAATAAAATGTAATCGACACTTTTTATTAAAGAAAAAATATATAGAGTCAGAATAAAATAACTTCACACAATTATATCTTATGTCAAATCTTTCTCTTATTTCCTTTCACTTCAATTATATTTCATAAAAAAAATAGATAATGGTCATTATTTATAAATATAAAACATTTTTATAACCACGATGAATACATGTCTTGTGCAATCATATTTTTAATAATTGATTCTATCATAATAATGCAATAAAAAGTGTTGTACGCTCATAATAATCATGTCTATTCACAAAAAAGTATCTGATATGTCAAGTCAAAAGAAAACTAATAAAAAAGAAAAGAAAAGATATATAGTGAGAAAAAGCAACCAAAGGAATAAGTATAGAAGAAGTAGTTGACTTATATTTTATATGATATTTTGGAAAGAAAAGTTATTTTAATAAATATAATAATTATGAAAAAAGAAAAAATAATTTTACAGATCTACACATATTAATTATTAATTTATGTCTGATTATTATTAATATAAAATATAATAATAAATAATTTTTATTTTAAAATAATTTTTATGTAAATGATATGTATTGTGAGGTTAAAAAAGTAATTCACAAAAACTTTTATATTTGTTTTTTATATTTCATTAATACGATTTAAAATTCAATTCATCACATTTTTTATCATAAAAAAATATGATAAATGTTAACAAGTATTTTAAATAGACTTGTTATATTTCAAATTCAAAAAAAAAAATTTAAAATTATATTATAAAGTGTGTGTTTTATTTTTAAAATTTTAAAATTTTACTTGTTTTATATAATATTTCATTATTTAATTTTTTAATAAATATTTTTACAACTTTTGTTATGAAAAAAACTTAAAAGATATGTTAATATTTTTCCAAATCTTAAATATTGAAAAATAAAATTAAAAAAAAATTAAAACTGAACACATCCATGTTTATTAATTTATTTCCTTGATAAAAAATAATATATCAACGAAAATATTGCGTGTGCACGTGACATTTTGCAACCAACCATATGGCTATCGCAACTATGGAAAAAGATGAGGTATTCCTATTTCCTAGGAGACGCAAGAGAGGCTGGATTCAGATTTATGTCAGACTTTCATGTTTTCCTTTCTCATACTTTAATTTAAAAGAAATGTTAATAAATAGTTTAAAACACTTATTAAACATTTAAATACAAAAATATCATATTCAAGTTATATATTTAATATTTTGAAACTTCAACATTTAGTTAGAGTATACTTTTGTAATCCAATTTTTTTAATCATTTTTAAATATTCTAAAAATATCTATCAACATCACTTTAATTTTATAAATTTTTTATTCATATCGTATTATTGTTATGCAGTAGTAATTAATTTAATTTTTTTACTATTATTGAAATTTACTCATCGTTATAAGTAATTTGAAAAAAAAAAGAAATCAAATATAAAAAAAGGTAGCTTTTAACATCTATGTTATGTCAAAATAAATAAAAAATAAATTAATATTTATTATTCTTTTTTGAATTTCGAAAAATTATTGAATCTTCTCTCTTAAAATAATTATTTTTCTTAAAAAAATATTTACTTTTATTTTAATTAATATTTTTCTTATCATTTAATTAAAAAATATTTTTAATTTATTATTTTTTCATTTTATATTTATAAAAAATACAATACATCAGTGAATAATTAAATTAATTTATTAAAAAAATATATTTTTATATAATTTGCTATTATTTTAGTTTACATAAAATTATTATATCCAACAATGATTTTAAAATGAATAATTAATATATTTTTCTGTCTTAAAATAATTGAACTATATTATTTTTTCAATGAGTTATAATGAAATTCGGGAAAAGGTTATAAAAGTTAGTTATGAGATAAATTTGTTGCGAAAATAACGAAAAGCAGAAATGAAATAGAGCAGAGAGTGGCAGTGAAGAGTCTGGTCAAGCAGAGTGAGATTGATTGGAGGTAGTGACATAGGTTTTCAGTGCAGGGTTAAAACCCATCCTGCTGCCACCTTACTTTCACTTCATTGTTACTTGTTAGGTTGCTCTGGGAATTGGAATCACTAAAGTGGCTATTGTCTATCAATTTATTTAATTTGCACTCTTCTTTTCATGTTATTTTTAGTTTTTATTTTCAGATATTAAATTTTATTCATTTTATTTTGGTATTTTAAATTATAAATAATAATTTTTTTTAATTATTTTCAATTAATTATGTAAGTTAATTTTTTAAATATTATCTCATAACATTGCAACTTAAACAATCAAAATATAATATATATATATATATATATATAATTTATGAAAATAAAACAAAAAGTAAATAATTTAAAAAATTCAAATGTATAAGATTTAAGACTTAAAGAACTAAAATAAAACTTCAGAAACTAATGTGAAATTTAAAAATATTCTATATAGTCAAAAATGTAATTTAGGCCGTTTATTTAAGTTAGACATGCCTTTAAATTATATGTTAAGGATGTTAGAAGTAATTTATTTTTTAATAAAAAGTATAATGTTTAAAAAATTAAAAATACAACTTTAAAGATAAAATTTATGTATTTAAATTATTAATATATGTTTTTATGACACACATTAGCTTTTTGCATTATTTAAAAGAATTGTTGAGTTGAAAGTTTAAATTTTGAGGAGGGTGGTGAAATTATTTTAACACATATTTTCTAGTATACTTTATTTTTTATTAGAATTTATAAATGTTCCATTAAAATATATAGGTTCCATGTATATTTAGTGCAATTCATGTGTATTTTAGTTGATCAAAGAAAGTTTGTGACAAAAGATGTGTTGTTAATATTATTCTTGAGTTTTTTTATAATTTCAAATATAGAGGAATATACAAGTTCCAATATTTTATTATTATATTAAAATTTTAATTAACAAATGTTCTAAAAATATTTTTCAACATTTATCTTTGAAAATTAGTATTTGGATGTTTTTTTATTAGTATAAATATAAAATACAACTAACATTTATAGTAAATTACATGTAACGATAATTAAAGTTATATAACTGAAAATAAATAAATAAAATTACATTTAAATTGAAAATAACATTTTTTTAAATATTTTTTTTATTAAAACAACATTCATTGTTAAAGAGTAGAGTTATGTAATATATCAATTAATTTAGTTCATTTGTTAAGTTACTTTGTTACAATATGTATTTATTATCTTTATATGTAAATAAAATGTAAAAAAATCGTATAATTGACTTAATATTCCAACTATTTTATGTTGACGTAATCAAATTAATTAGTTATTATTTACAATACTCTAAAATATTTATTTAAATTATAAATTATATAAATTTAGATATTAAATACACATGTTACAAGTTGAAATATTGAGTATAAGTCAACACATCCTCAAGACATAAGGACTAAAGTGTTTGGCTACGGTTTTGAAATTTCTATGCATTATTTTACTAATATTTCTACAAAACATGCATTCACTTAACAATTTCTCTTATATGGGAGTTTACATCCTTTACATTATTAGTTCCCCTTCCCCTTACTGATTAGTGAAGGCAACATAACTTATAACTTATATATGCACTGATATCTATTTGACTTCTTTTGAACTTTTGCGGAAAAATTCAATTTGATTTAGAGTATTTAAGAATATAGATTTTTTTCTAAAATTAAAAACAGAAAATGAGAATGGGTATCAAGTTTTGGTATCTATCCCATTTGTAACACTTCTGTCATTACCGTTATCGGCACTGCGATTTTCTAACCCCTCCTTCATCTCCGTAGAAAATAAAGAGTTTTTGTCTGACAAATGAGTTTTTGCCTTTTAGAATTCAATACTTGAGGGATAAGTACCGTTCCATCTGATTTGCATTACCAATTAATGTTTTGTTAGTATTATTATTATTATTTTTATATTCATAAACATATTTAATATATTTATTATTTTTTAAATATTAAAAATTATAATTCTCTTTATTTAAAAATATATAACTTTAATATTTTTTAATTTTATTATTATATAATAATAATTACTTTATTATATTAATTATAATAATATTATTTTTAAATTTATTATTTTATATATACGAATAAGTACGACTGCCGTTAGATAAAAATTTAAATTTCACACCTTATAAAAAATGAATCCAAAAATGATTTTTTTCCTGCTAGTATGTAGGTGAAAGAGGCAAAGACCACTCCCACCGTACCACTTTGTCATGCCTACTTCCTTTCAATGATCTGTAATACTTAATTTAATTGACAAAACATTATTATTTAAGTTAAATATTATATTTTAAATTTAAATCTAAAATTTTAAAACATGGAACATTTACCCCCACTAGTTTAACTACGCACCTTATGACTTATTAGTATTCATTCAATAATTTTACATTTATCCACTAAAATAATTTATTTTTGCAAACGATGAAATTCAATAACTTTTGACCGTTAAAGGTTATGTCTAGTCACTTTAAGTGAACATGTCATATGTAATATTGATTCCATGTTAATGGCAACTCATTATAAATTAATGTAATAATAAACTTGGGATCTAATAAAAAAATACAATCAATAATTACAATTATCAATTTACTAATTATTGTTAAATTAGTTTTTGTACGATACGAAATTAACTTGAATAAGTTAAATATTTAATTTACGTACATTATATTATCTAACAATGAAAATCAATTTCTTTAATTAAAAAACAATAAAAATTAATTAAAAAATATTTTCATTAATATTGTATAATTTTAAAAAAATATTAATTTATCAAAACAAAAAATCAATTTGACTAATATATTTCCAATTTAGACAATGAAATTGTATAAAATATATTTGAACTTGATGTTACCCAGTTCCCAATATTTAGTCTTATTTATATCATGTAATTGGTAGTGTGTGATTGACAGCTCCACTGTGAGTGCATACACAAAAGGTGTGAAGGAGCTGGCATGTAAGATATTGGAGCTAATAGCAGAGGGATTGGGGGTCCATGATACATCCATTTTCAGCAGATTTATCAGACATGTTCACAATGACTCACTCCTTAGGCTCAATCACTACCCTCCTATTCCTCCTATACTTAGTAATAGAGTTGGCTTTGGAGAGCATTCTGACCCTCAGATTATTACTATACTCAGATCTAATGATGTTGCTGGACTTCAAATTTCTCTTCAAGATGGTATGTGGAACCCAGTTACTCCTCACCCATCTGCTTTTTGTGTTAATGTGGGTGATCTTCTTCAGGTATATATATATGTTTTATATTTTTGTTTTCAATTTCTTAGGCTCAATGTGTAGGGACATGGAGCTGCTTATATATTCAAATAAAGACTGATGACATGTCCTACACTTATGATAAAAAATTTGGATGAGATATTAAAAGTATTTTCTAATTTAATTAGAAGTTTTGAATTTAAATATAATCATAAAAATATTGTAGTACAAAAAAAAGTTATGTTAATAAATCATTGAGAAAAATCCAAATTTTACATTAAATAAAGATAAAATTTGAAATGGATTTACAAATAAAGAAATATCTCATCTTAATTAGAAACTAATTTTATAAATATCACTTAAATTTCATATAAAAGACAATATAGTAATAAAGTTTATCTAATCATAATAAATGTTAAATGTGAGAAGCTATATTGAAAGAAAAAAAAAGTTAAAAACTAAACATAACCATATCAATCGACCTACCATTTATTCACAAATAAAGTCTAGTGATTGATGCATTGTTAGAAGAAGCAAAGACAAATACAATAATGTCCCAATACAAATTCTCTTCATAGACCATTTACCATCATTGAGCAAAGCCTATTCCCCTGTTGTCCAACAAGACCCAACTCCTACTATGAGTCCTAACCCTAATTCTGATTCTAGTATCACTTCTTCGGACTCTACTATTTTTTTTCTCTGTAAATTCTGGTAATTCTAATCCTCCAAAAGGTCATAATAGTCAACCCAAAGGTAGAAGTCATGACAAAAGACAAATGTTATGTAGTCATTGCAACAAAACTAATCACACTGTTGAAAACTGCTATTTTAAACATGGATTTCCTCCCGGTTACAAATCCAAGACTCAACTCAGCAATGAATCATCTAGTGATGGGAAAAAATCACAGCTTGGAAATTCTTTTGTTAATGACTCACTCATAAAGGAAGATTATCAGTTCTTGGTCAATTTGCTAAAATTTTCTAAGGATATAGGTTCTAACTCATCCACTAACAAGGATCATGGAGTCGTTCATAACCCTCATGTGGTTTCTAGTATTTCCAAGACAGGTAACATTTACCAACCTCAGAGCATATGGATATTGGACTCTGGTGCATCGGATCATGTGTGCCCTAACATTAAAGCTTTTTCAACTATCAAATAGATTGCTCATGTTTCCATTATTTTTCCTAATGGAAGTAGTCTGTATGCACACTTTTATGTCACTATTTCTTTCAATTCTTCTTGTTACCTTAAAGATGTTTTGCTTATTCTTCAATTTCATTTCAATCTTATATCCATTTCAAAATTAACTCAAAATTTTAATTGAAAATTGGTGTTCTCACACAATTTTTGTGAAATTCAGGATATGGATATACCAAGAGGATGATTGGGAATGTGGACCTCATTAATATTCTCTACATCCTCGATACATCTCATTTCACTGGTGTTTTAGACTCTTATAGAGTTTATGCTTCTGTCAATACTCCAATGATGAAAGACAATAAACTCAGCAACACCAATGGTACTCATTTGCAAGATCCATCCATATATCGACGACTAATCGACAAACTCATTTACCTAACAAACACAAGGCCAAATATCAGTTTTTATGTACAACAACTCAATAAACATATGAATTCTCTTCAAACACTCACTGTGAGGCAGCTATAAGAGTATTGAAATATCTCAAATCTTCTCAAGCATTTGACATTTTTATGTCTGCAAATTCTGCCCTCCAACTAAAGCCATTTTCTCACTTAGACCGGGAAACCTGCCCTGATACACGCAGATCAGTAAGAGGGTTTTGCATATGTCTTGGAGTATGGCCATTGCAGTATGTGAAATACAGTGGCTGACTTATTTACTCACTGATCTGGAAATTGATTTTGTCAATCCTGCTATACTATATTGCGATAGTCAATCAACAAGGCATATAATGGCTAACTCCTCATTTGATGAACGTACCAAGCACATCGAGCTTGATTGTCACTTGGTCCGTTAAAAAACTTCATCAAAAGTTGTTTCATCTTCTTCCTATCAAATCATCTCAACAGTTGATCGACATTTTTACTAAAACATTAGATCCAAGTCCATTCCATTCTTTTATTTCCAAGCTGACCTTAATTGATATATGTGATCCAGCTTGTGGGAGGGTATTAGATAATACTTAGACCTTCCCTTAATTTGAGTTAGTATTGATCAAAATGTTGTAGGTTGTTAGAGACTTATTAGGACTCGAATATTTTTCTGTTTTTACAATTAATCATATGGGTTTTCTTACACCATATATACAAGTCAGATTTATTTTTGTTAACATTTCAATTTCACAATAATAATAATTCAGATGATATTCATTAATTCTTGCCTTGTTTCTAATACATATACTCTTGTTCCAATATAATACTTTTAATTCATGCAAAAGATGGACATAATAACATGTTATAGACAACCGCAACATAAGAGATGTTTAAAAAGTGGAATAGATTGATTTATGAATTATATTCGAAATGTGTTGTGAATAGGTTATGACAAATGAAAGATTTGTGAGCGTGAGACATAGGGCAGTGACGAACTCAAACAAGTGTAGAATGTCGGTAGCATATTTTGGGGGTCCACCACTTAATGCATGCATTGTTGCTCCCTCAGTTATGGTTACACCAAACAGGCCTTCCCTTCTCTTCAAACCATTCACTTGGGATGAATATAAGAAACTCACCTACTCTCTAAGGCTTGGAGACAACCGCATTGACTTTTTCAGACAACTACAATAACTGTCTATGAGGATTCTAAACTTTGTTTGCTTCCAATACAAGGGTGTAAAGTTTTTTTTTTTTTTTTCTTTTTAAATGTTATTTTGGTGGCGTCCTTCCTAGGTGGTATATACTTTGCATTGTGTTGAAATGGAAGTGTGGAAGTTTACACCTTGCATAAAGGGGGGAAATTAATTGGATTATTTATTCTTGGTGTGTATATTCTATATATATATATAAGATTTGAAACTACCACCAAGAAATTAAATATATAATTTCCTCTAATTTTTCTTTCTATTATTTTAAGGATAAAATTGTCAATTCACCTTCTTCAAATCGTGCAACATCTTCCTTATTTTTTTATTCATATTTTATTACTTTATATTTTCTTTTCATTTTTTTGTCTCTCGTACTTTTTTGTATTTAGTTAATATCATTTATTTTTTCAATATATTTTTTCCTATCTTTATTTCTTCTTCAAATTTTATTATTTTATCATCTATTTATATAAACATAAAAACTACCAGAGAAAAATTCTTCCTTTAAATTTTTACATGTCTAATTTCTATTTTAAAATTATCAATTTATATTACATTGAAATTATTAATTTAAACGTTGTCTCTCACAATTGAATATATCATATTTATTAAAAGAAATTAAGAATCAATTAGAACAAAGAAAAGGAACGTTGAAGCAGAAGAATTTTAAAATTTTCTATTTTGAGAACATGCCCCCATACATATAGTCGAATTTTCTTGATGAAGTATAACTTTATATCAATTATGAAATTTCCTTTCATTAACAAACCATGTTATAAATTGCAAATCATACAGTATAGTAAGGTAATATAGCTAGTTGAGTTAGGCATGAAAAAATTTGTAGTTCAACTTAATAGAAAAGACTATATTGTAAAAAAAATTCCCCTTTTGATAAGATTATTTTCAAATGACAAAATATATTAATGGCTTTTTCCACAAAAACATCCTATATATTATCAAACTTAGAAGAAAGAACTTTATTTTCTTCAAGGGTGTGTGATGGTTTCAGACACAAAATCATCTAGATGTAATGTAAGGTGATGCTAAAAATGATTTATCTAAAAAAATATACTCATTTCAACCATATCAATCAAATACCTCGAATGATTGATTCTATTTGTCTAGTAAGAAAGTGGTTTGTAGGTAAATCGTGACTCTACATCTATTATCAATATAACTACGGAGAAGAAATTGACGAAGAAGAAGATAAATAATTTTGAGAAAAATGGGAAATTGAGATTTTTTGAAATTCTAATCCCATAAAGAAATTGTCCATATTTTTTGCTTTGCTATTATTTTTTAACTATGAAAATGTTATAGAGAGAAATTATGCAAGTAAAATAAAGTTCCATAGAAAGTGTGAAAAATGGAAAGTTGCGGGGAAGACATTTAAAAAAATAATATTTGTTTTAACTATATATAAGCAAAATTAATAGATTTGTAAAAATTTAATGAAGATGATTAATTTGGTTAACATAAATAAAATTAGAAAATCAAAATAGAATAAAAACTAGCTATTAGATTAAAGTAAAAATACAAAATAAGTTAAGGAATTCATTGTATAATTTAGTCTATTAATTTTTGTTCCACATTAAAAGTCGCTTTACTAAAAAAAGTTATCTCACTTTATATACTATAATTTATAATATCAAAAAAAATAATAATTATAATCTTGACTATTAATAAGTCTCTCTCTTTAATTCTTATTCTCATAATTAGTATAAGAATTTAATTTATATAAATTAATAGTATAAAATATTTTATTAACTTATCCAACAATATAATGTGATTTCATTGGATGCACTAAAAAGTTTAATACATAGAAATCAATCTCTTAATTAATATAATAGAATAAATAATAACTTGGGAAAGTATAAAATATTTTTTTTTTTGTAAAATAAAAAATCATTTTTCTTACTATAATATTTACTTATATTTCTTAATTTATGTTTTAAATCTTTTTTTACACGCATTTTTAAAACATAAAACGAGTTATAACATATTTTGTAAGCTTTTGTATAAAGCTATATGTAATTAAAAATCCGTAAACATACATGCATCTTGTTTCGTTATCCTAACTACTTTAGAGGGTTATTAGTGCACATTCATTAGTAGGCATGAGCAACATCAAATAATCTATAGCCAAACAAATTTAAATGGTTTAGCTAATACTCCGTTGAAATTCACGAACCACTAGAGTACGAGATCTATGTATTAACGTAACTGAATAGGGATTAGCGAGTGTTTCATCACGTAATAACAATTATATTTGCTCTTATCCAAAAAGTTATGGAGGTTCAAAACGTGCCCCATGACCCATTAGATCATGTCCAGCTAATACTTTGACAATGGTTTTATTGCTTGTCACTATAACTAAACATTTTTTAACTAATTATAATTTTACGTTAAATAAATAAATCATTCTCTTTTTAAATTAAGTAACCTACTTTTTTTTTATACAAAAGCAAGCTATTTTTTTATTACTCAGAAGAAGTACTTTGTCTAAAAACTAATCATATGTAACGTCACACTTCGAGTTTTAATGTATAGAAGTTTTTATATTTAGTTTTCAATAATATATAAAAACGTAATTATCTTCATTTAATAGAATATGTGAAAAAACAATAATAATATACAACAACTTAACAATGTAGTTTACGAACACTAACAAAAAAGAATTCAAATTTGTAGCAAATAAATATAGCTGCCCTAATGTAATCAAATAAATTTGGTAGTAAAAAAAATCATTTGATTGATATATTTGTTTGTTTATACTTCCAATTTCTACGACAAACATCAAATAAAATATTTTTAGCAATAAAAAATATCAAGATATGAATCATAAATAAAATGATGAATTTATTACAAATAATTTAGTGGTTTACATTAAAAAAGATATTGAAAATTAAGTAGTTTTTATAGATTCAATAATTGATAAATTAGACTTCTTAAAAGTGTAGTTGAACGCTACTTATTTAAATAATTATTGTTGATTTTTGTTTTTATTGTGGCTTTAATTAACCTACATTTTATATATGTAACTATTAGAGAAATCTATCACACTCCATCTCTTCACTTTTACCTCCTACCTTAAAAGTATAAAAATACCATTTTATTTCTTACTACTTGATAGTAATTTTTTTGAAATTATTAATTTTTCAGAAATTTCAAATATTTTAATCTTTTAAAATAATTTTAGAAAAATTTCATTTCAACAAAAAAAAATAATTTTTGAAAAATAATTTCATTTTAAAATAATTTTTTGTATGTTCAACTAAATTTTTGAAATTTTTCCAACAAAAAAAAATACATTTTGCAAGATTCACATTATTCAAATTTTCAATTTATAAATTTTTCTTTTTGAAAATTTGCATTTTGAAAGTTTCTATTTTTTTTTTTTAACTTTTGAAAAAGTTACACTTATTTCTAATTTTTTTTAACTTTTGAAAAAGTTGCATTTCGACAGTTTCACATTCATCAAAAGTTTTAATTTTTTTTAAAATTTTGAGAAAAATAACATTTTGGAAGTTTTACTTTCATCCATATTCGATTTTTTAAACCTTTGGATAAATGCATTTGGGAACATCACATTCATCCATATTTTTAACAAAACAAAAATTAAACTTTTGAAAAAATTGCATTTCGGAAGATATGTATTTATCAAAAGTTTCAAAATTCTTTTAAAATTTTGAACAAATTGCATTCGAAACTTTCACATTCATCCATATTTTCGAAATTCTTTTAAACTTTAGGAAAAATTGCATTTTTAATGTTTCACTTTCAACCAAATTTTCAAAAAAAATAAAATTTAAGACAAAAACTAAGAATTTACATTTCAAAACTTTCAAATTTAACCAACCATTCAAAGATGGAGAAAAATAAATTAGTTTTCATTCAAAAAAATTCCAAAATGTTTAAAAGGGCAAAAATATTTTTCATATACTTTAGGGTATGAGAGATATAGGTAGGGAGTACATTGTGGATTCCTTTAAATATTATTATGAATTTTTCTGATCTATGGTCAAATTTATAATGTTAATTTTAAAATTATATTTTTTTTTTCTTTGTATATTTGGCTCACTCACAAAAATTATGTTAGATTTGTCATTGTATTCAATATCTTAAGATTTTAAAAAGAGATATGATGTTAAAATCTGTTGTGTGTTACTGAAATATAGGACTTAGAGTTGCTCTTATAACTCCGGACTCTCCAATATAATAATATATACTCCCACTACAAGAATATTTTAGGGTAACATCCCTAAAAAAATATTGATTTTTTGATTTTGCGAAGGCCATAACCCTAATAGTTGCATCACAAAATGATTACTAGGGCCAAAACCCTTTGACAAAAACAAGGGCAAAAGAATAAGTTATTTAAATTTACCCATAACCTAGAGCCTAAACCCTCGATATGATACCATTTTATGATTGAGGGTCAAAGTCCTCGCCATTTAGTCATGCGAATCAACATTTTCAAGGACTTAACCCTCGTTGGCATTGATAGATTATTTTTCGAGGGCTTAAACTTTCACTGCGTATACTACTTGATTTTTCGAGGGACAAAGTCGTAGTCTTGATTGAGTAACCAATTTCTAATCTTCATATATAATTAGATTTAAATGAATTTTAATCATTATTTTGAATAAATAAAATAAAAGTATATAATTATTTTAATACAAAATTATTATTATTATTATTATTATTATTATTATTTTATAATTTGGAAGAGTTAGAAGAGCCAAAGTCTTTGAAAATAGTGTAAGTTATGACATTAGTGAGAGCTTATGTCCTACGTATGTCACCGCACATCCCATTTACAAGGCCCACAACTTTAAAAAACCTGTCACTCTATGTATTTTGCAAGGCATAAGCCTTGTGAATCATTAAAAGACATTGCATTTTTGTGAAGGCCTCTGCAATAGGTAATTGTCGAGGTCTTCAACCCCAAAATTTTTTCAAGAATTTTGGCTCAAGGAATTGTCACGTTTTTGCCGAATTTATAAGCAATTTTGCGAGGACTTTTGTCCTTTGGAAATAAAGTGTTTCCTATATGTTTTTATTAATGTTTCTTAGGGATTTTGGCCCTAGCAAATTTATGTAATTCTTCTAAATATACCTTAAAGTTTACACAAAAATTCACAAATTAACTTCCTTTTATAAAAAATAAAACATCCCCTTATTGTTTCTTGTAATTTCCTTACACTACTTCACTTTTTTTTCTTTATATTATTTTTACTTGACTAAATTTTTTTCATTATTTTTCGAATATTTTTTTACATTCTCTGTTTAACACAATAAATAAAATGAACTGATTGACACGAAAGTACCCTGTGAACGTTAGTTTATTAAAATGAAAATACACAAATAATTAATAAGGGTAATAGAGTAAAATAATCATTCTCTTTATTTTATTTATCATATTTTCTTAATTTATGTGAAATTATTAATTTTAACAAATATTTTAAGACAATTTAAGTAATAGAGTTCTTAAATTCAATTATATAATTACAACATATTTAAAATTTTAATGATCCGATTAGTAAAATTAGTTTAGATCTCAATTATAATATTTTTTAGTTGCAATTCATATATAAATTTCCTCAAATAATTTTGAACCTAAAGTAATTAACGTAAAAATGCATTTGTCAAAGATTTTAAGTACATCTTACTCTTTTTTTACAAACAAATACATATTAGTCATTCCAAAATTCAATATAAGAAAAAATGATTAAAAAAAATATCATTATTTAGCTCAAAACTAACTTTCTTTTATTCATTTTTGTTAATATTTTATTCTTGATGGGATATTTGTAATTGAATTTATATTTTTGGATCACCCAAACTTTTTCTATGTTCATAATATAACATTTAAAAAAAACAGAAAATAGTAATAATTAGTTATTAATTTTATTAAAAGAAATAGTTAAACTCCTAAACCATCAAAGCAAGTTATGATTTCTCCTAATATAACAATGACCATGTCATTATTTGAAATAGGCCCTCAATTGGGCAATGAATGTTTGAGTATGAGATAACAGATAACTACAAAAATAGTTTCCAAAATCAAACATAAGACAATATTAGAATACAAATCAAACTTCTCCATTCTAAAAATCGATCAAGATGCTAATCCCATATTCGCATCAGCGCGTGCTTAGTGACATTTGATTTTTATTTAATTAGCAAAAATATTATCATGCTTTTAGACTAAAGCTAAACATGGTTTTTCTTTTAATGGAAAAACCAATATAAGCATTCACTTAATTGTTCCGGGTTGGAAATTTCTTCCCTCCATTTTAAGGTAATTTCCTATGAAATATAACAAGAGGTGGTTAATTAACTTCTATTTGAGCACCTTCAACTTGTGGCTCTGAGAGGGCCTTTGAAAAATCCATAGTATTTTATTTTATTTTTGCAAGAAAACATCCTTAACTTGAAACCATATTTTTCTTTTTCCATCATAAAGTTTAATTAACGCAAGTATTGATAAAGATTTTATTGGTAATGTTAATATTTTGGACTTAATAGTGTAAATATTTTTACATTTACAACAAACACAAATCATTAATTGAAGGTTATTTGATTATGAAAATTATAATTAGTGGATGATTTATCATTTATTGTGAGGTGTATATTCATTTTTATCTAATATTTTTGTTGTTGATATAGATGTAGCTAGCAATAAAAAATTTATTTACAAAAAGTTTAATATTTCTACATGAGCGTGGCTCTTATATTGATCATCTTCAAAAACAAAAATACGCGAGGGTAATATAATTTTGAACATAAAATTTAGATACATATTATTTAATATTTTTCTCTTTTTTCATTTTTTATTTTTGTAAACATGTTTATCTCTTTTGTTTAAAATTTTGTAACCACACAAAAATTTCTCTTAAAAAAATTTATGATAGTTCCTTGAAAATTCTAATATCAAAGAATATTTTAGATAATTGTCTTCATATACATCTTGTTTTTTCTCATGTATATAGAGAACAAGAAAGTAATGGTTGTACTGATAAATTAGTTTTGTATTTTTAATATTAGAGGACTCTTCTTTCATTTTTAGATTTTGTTAATTATCTTTTTCATGAGTTCCGATTTAGTTTCATATTTGTTATTTTTTCTTTTTTAATTTAATAATATGTATTTGTGGTCTGTTAGTTCGGATTAACGGTTTCAAATATCAATATAGGATGTGGTTTGATAGCTTGGTTTTTTGTTGCAAAGATAAAAATCATACGTCGGAGGAGTAAAAAAAAAATTATAACTAAAAAAACTCTTAAAATTATGTCGGATTATTGGTCAACTTTTAAATTTATCTTTTGATTTATTTTATTTTAAAATTTCAACTTATTTAATAAATAAAAATATATCAAAAGTTTTCAAAAAAAATAAATTCTCAAAATTTATTCCGACAAAAAAGATTTTAAAAAATATACTTCAATTTTTTTTCAAAATTTAACAAGAAAAAATGATTTACAAAATTTTTTGACTTATTTATGGAAGTTCTTTTGAGAGAAAAATAAAACTTTTTAATTTTTCTGGGAAGTTTCTTTTTGGATATTTTTAAAGAAAAATAAATTTTCAAAAATTTTCAAATAAAATATAAATTGACAAATATATTATATTTATAAAACTAATGGCTTAAAAAAATATCTGGATAGAGATTTAATATTAAGGGATTTAACCGACAATTTTTCAAATTTTAAATTTTAAAGCTTTATTGACGGTTTTAGTAACGAGATATAACAACACTGGTGATGAGTACAAAATTGAACAAACTGTTGGGCCTTTACTCACTTTTATTTTGAACTGGCAAATGGGCCTTTGGCCCTTTAATCAAACAAAAATAAGAACAAAGTCCTGTTTGAAAATTCATTGCAGTAAATATATTGATTGTTGAAAAAAATATATAAATTTTTATGAAATGTATTACAATTAATTTAATTTCATTGAAAATATAGAAAGTGGTTAAAACAGGTCTACATAATCATGCATAGAAATTGAGTATTTTGAATAAATTTCTAGACATTATCACGTTGAGTTCGATTAAATGTATTATGCTCACTAAAAACATTAAAACATAAAATATTCACTTATATAATATTCAACAATTAATTTTTTATTTAATAATCAATTTTTACACACACTTAAAACATCAATAATTAGTTCGTAAAATTTATAATTCTTTCATATCTACATGGATTCAAGTATTATCACGTTATATTTATGTCTTAATCCTATGTCATTATAAAGAAGAATGAGCTTTAATAATTTAAAGTAATTTTAGTTAAAATTCAAAACTAGACTTTTTTGTGGATTCATTATTAAGTTTCTTATAATTTGAGTTAAATCACGTGTTTTTTTTCTTCTTCTTTGACTCTGAAGTCATCATCGTGGAGAAATAAACATTGCAAGAAATCAAACGTGGCTATCAAGGATGTAAAAAGTCCCTCATCACACCGTTGAGGTTGTTGAATCCAGCTATACATTCCTCTTCTCTTTTTTTTGTAGTAGTACTACTCAAGTTGATATCTATATTACGTATCTCACAAGACACATACATGTAATAAATCAAACATACATAACATGTTAAAGGTAAATTAAGATAATCTATTCAATGTTTTAATGGGAAAATTTAATATATTTTTAGGAAATAATATATATTTAAATAATAATTATACATGTGCTTCTCGTTGATGTAATATCATTTTTATTATAAAATGAATATATATTTTTTAATTTAGAATGTTACATAAATTACTTTTTCTTGTTCTACTTTATAATAATTAAATAATACAGTACCGACTGTATTTTTAATTAAATGCTTTTTAACATTAATAATAACGATGAATGCAATAACACTTAATAAAAATACTATTCTTTAATATTTTTTATATATTTTTTGAAATTTATTTAAAATCATCAATTAGATCATTCAACGTGAAACAGAATAAATATAATTTTAATATATTAAAAATATTAAAATCAATAACCATTTTTTTCAATGTAACATAGATTACTTTTTTTTCTTCTTTCTTTCAATTCTAACTCTAAATTGCTATCGTCTAATTTCAAGTCATTGTGTACTACGTTTGTCTTATTATAAATAAGTTATTTAACAAATAATTAATGATATCAATTGTTAAAATGAGTTTATTTACTCAAAAATTGTTAGTAATTGCACTTAATGGTAGTTAGTTAAATGAGTTAAAATATATTAAATAAAGGTATATACGTGAAAAATAATAATTAATATTTGATTTATAATATAAATAAACACATAAATTTGTGATGTAAAATATTACAAATGAAAAAAAAAATAGAGCGACATTTGTTTTTCAATAATGTGGGTATAATATTATTATTTGAAATGACACGTGTGAAGTTCTAAACAGATTACCCTTCGGGACCACTTAGATGGGTTCTGGTATTGGCACGCGGCCTACAAAGATTCCCCGCCGCCACGACCATCTCTCTTTCCTTTTCCAACTCAACTATTCCCTCACGTTTTTTGCAACTCATCGTGCACGTGCACTACTTCAATTTACCAAATTACCCATGAGGGTATCTTAGTCCATACCTGTATGAAATGGATTGGACTGAAAGTTGGTAATTTTTCTTAGTGGAACTTTGTTCGTACGAATTCCAACAAATTAAGGGTGAGATAAGTTAGGGTAGGGTCCTCTGAATCGTACTTAGGTGGCAGATTAATTTTTTTGATCATTAAATGGTGTTAATAATGGAGGCTTATGTTGGAACTTTTAAATGTTTTGTCGCTAATAAGGGCCAACTTGAGCATTGGTGCTACTTCACCAATAATACAACACCACGTCTTTATAAAATTACATTTGCTTTTTCACCTCTTTTTAACAATCTAGAAACACTTTGCTGGTTGGTTCAGCTCCCGTGGACAGGGTTTTAAAAGTGGGACTACTTATAATATAATTTTCATATTTTATAATTTCAATTTGTCCTATAATAATCCACTTATTTAATTGGTTCACCGAAATGAGAATTATTCATAATAATTATATAATTTGAGTAAAAATAACAATTAAAATATTTTTGCCAAATATTGATGTATATATTTATTATTATTATAAATGTAAAATAAAATATATAAAATTGAAAGTATTGCATGTAATATTTAGATGATACAATTAGAAAAATAAAATTAATAGTATTTCGAACAAATTTTTTTGTTTATAGATAAATTATTTGAGACGAATAAAATAATAGTTGTACTAAAGAACTGACAAATAAAAAAGAACTAGGGTATATTGTGTGGAATGGAATCAATTATACACACGCCTTTATATTAATAGTGTATTATTTAATTTAATGTGTAGGATCATATATGCATCCATAATGCACTCACTACTACTAGTCACTAGATAGCTTGGGAATTTAGATGAGAATCAAAATATAATAAAATATTAAAGTTTAATCATTTAAAAGAATGAAATCATACATTAAGAAAAGCTTAAATCATACAAATATTTCTCACACCCCTCTAAAATAAGGAAAATTAAAGAACAACAAGGAAAAACAAATCTAGAAACTGAAAGTACGTAATTCACATTTTTCATCTTTGTTCTTATACTCCTTAATTTAAAATCTACATGTGTGTCCTACATATGAATTTATTCTATTTGCTCATATTTTTCTATCTCTATTATTTTATCACCTGTAATTTTTTTAATACCCCTCTTAATTTCCTTATTTTTCACATGTTGTCGTTGAGTTGTTGAAAGAGCAACATGTTTTCATCATTCCAGAAATTGTCCCCTTGATTAATCCAAGGTGTGTTTGGTTCCACGGAATTAAAATCCATTTGAGGGAACAACCCGGTAGGGCTAGTAATGCAATCCAAAAAGCCAAATTGTTGAGCTTGTTGAAAATAATCACAATTAGGGTTATTATTGTTGTTGTTACTTCCAACCGGCACATTGTAATAATCTTGATTTAATTCCGAGATAGGTGAAACTTGTGTACCAAATGAGTCTGAACCGTTGCTACTATTTTCCGGAGTATAACTTTGTGTCACATATGAACCACATAAATTGTTGTTCATAATTATTGGAGTTAACGTGTTCCCACTATGAACCTCAAAATTGGTGTTTAGGTTGCATGACATCGTATTGTTGGTGCTAGTGATCGTTGTTGTAACACTTGGAGAACCATTATTATTAGTGGTGGTGGTCGTGGCGGTGGAAGCCGCGGCTTGGATGCGCTCCACTAGACGTGGCATCCAAAGGTAGCGCATGGCATCTTTAAATTGCTTGCTATTTACGTCACATTTGAGTTGTTTCGCATGTTTTTGGACCCTAGTTCTCCAATAATTCTTGATCTCGTTGTCGGTTCGTCCCGGTAAATATTGAGCAATTTTAGACCATCTGTATGATCAATTAAATAATTAATTCAATATCTAAAGTAAAAAAACTATTATCAATATTTTAAAATTTATGAAATGACCAATATTAATTAAATTAATTTTTAAAAAAATTAAATTCTTACACACATAACTTAAAGTCAGAAAAAATGAAATGGAACATCTTTAATAATTGCGATGAAATTAGAGACAATTTTTTTTTTAACTAATTTTAAAAAGAATGAGTTTATATAACTTACCGATTTCCCCAGCGACTATGAAGTTCAAGAATAAGAAGTTGTTCTTCGAGTGTGATGTTACCACGTCGAACATCTGGACGAAGATAATTCAACCATCTTAATCTACAGCTCTTGCCAGTTCGTTTGAGTCCTATAATTACAAAAACAAAAAATTTCTTCAATTGGTAAAGTTTTCAACAATGCAAACTAAAACAAATGAGGGAAAAATAAAGAGTAATCTTTTTGTACTTTATTTAATATGGAAAATAAATGATATTGCGTTGAAGTATCAATTCATTATTCTTTTTCCATTTTCATAAACGTGATGCAGCCAAGCAATTGTATATGGGCCACCTATAGTTATATATTTTTCATCATTAATTTTTTTATGCCCCCACCACACATAAGTATATGCTATTAAAGTCCTGGCTAACATAATCACTATCATATGGTGCTCTTCATAATAAAAAAACCGCAAACTTTGGCTTTTCTTAAAAATTCATTGGTTTGTGATGAAACTAGACGAGAATTGAAGAAGCTTTCACACCACAATTATAGAAGCTAGCTAGAAAGATATATAGTGTTGAAGAAAATTGTGGAAATTAGTATACAATTTTCCATCAACAATTGCAATCATTATAGTGTCCTTATAATATAAATTATATAATATATAGTTTTTAATTTTTATTATTATTATTATTATTCCATCAAAACTATAGTAAAACACATGAAAAAAAAAGTTATGAATGAATTAGTTACCAGCTGAACGAGCAAGGGAGTTCCATCGACCTTCACCATGAGTAGCAATGTAATTGATGAGTGCAAGATCCTCATCAACGGTCCATGGGCCTCTTCGAAGATCCATTTCATCTTCGGTTTGGAGCATGGTGATGTTTGAGTTGTTTTCACTTCCCTTCACTTCTTCCATGAAATTAATATATACACCCCCACTTTGGATATATAAGTGTTTGAACTTTGAACCCAAAGTGAAATCAGAACTTTTTTTTATTTAAGAAGTTTGTGCAGCTTTGCTTTGATTTTGGTTTGAAGAGGTAAACAATTTGAGATAGAGAGAGAAGGAGAAAAGGAGAAAGAGGTTTTTGGCTTATTACAAAGAAGATAGAGAAGGGTATAGAGGCTTTTTATAGATATATTCAAAGTATGGGGTCACCTAAATTAGAGAGAGAGAGAGAGAGAGAGAGAGAAGAAAAATTGAAAAGAAAAAAAGAAGAAAATGATGGAGTTGGGAAGGGGTTATGAGAAATAAAAATAAACTAGCAGGTGTAAGTAGTAAAAGTTAATGATTTAATTAACGAACTTTAAATGAGATTAGTAGCTTGTAACTTGTAAGTAAGGAAGCGCAAATAAGTTTGACGCTTTGACATTTTGACTTTCCTGGCTTTCTTATGTTCTATGCGGGCGTGCACTCGTCTACTCTTTGAATCCAGCTGTTATTTATTTATATTTTGAATTGTTAATCAGATTTAATGATTAACAAAATAAAAAATATGATACTGAAACGCATATAAATTATAGAAATTATTGAAAAAAAATATAATTAAAATTTTATTTGTAACAATTAAATTAATATCTTCCATCGACCAATTGTAAAACATAATATTAGATTCACGGTATATCTCAAACAAAAAATATTTATTAATATTTATTCTTATCAATTATAGATAGTTTTTGATATAATCAAGTCAACCATGTGTTCACAAGTGATTTGTAAGAAAGAATGTTGAATTTGATAATAATCACAATAAATCTTTTATTCAAAATAGAGCACTATAAAACAAATCATTACTTTTATAAATAGTGCATCAATATGAAAAAAAAACAAAAATTAGTTTATAAGAGGCGGCCTAAAATTGTTTTTCTAAAGTGTGGAACAATTAAATTTATTCATTAATGTGAAAAAGATGTTTTTTATTTAGTTCCAAATCTGGTCTAACATATCAAATATTTTTGAAATTATTATTTGAATTATACTTATAAAATATTTTATTTATATTTACTTGTAATCTAGTCCTCCGTCTTAAATGAAATACAAACTAAAAGAATAATTTGAAAAGTGAATTATTTCAACAATAATTTTTTTTAAAGTGAATACATCTAATCTTAAATTAAGATATGATACATCTTAAATAAAGACTAAATATATAAACTTTTAAACTATGTTTTTAGTTATATTTCATTTTAAATAAAGTAATTTTGAATTAACATATAAACAAAAATAAATTAAATTATACATTACGACTTTATCACCTTTAATTTATGTGGTTTCCATAAATAAAAAATATAATTCATTATCTAAATTAGCTTCCATAACAATTGAATTAAATGAAGCATATTTTTGAAATTTTATTATTAAATGTAAAATTTGTTAAAATTTCATTTCCAAATATATAAATTAATTTTATTTATATTTAAATCATATGAGAATACAACAACCTCTTAGATATATAAATATATATATATATATACACATATATATTAGAATGTCTAACATTTATAATTTAAATGATCAAAATTTATAACTTAAATGATCAAAATGAAACGAACAAAACTTAAAAAGGTAAAATAAAATCTAAAAATAACTTAAATAATAAAAAAAATGTGATTTAGTCTTTATTGTTTCTTCATGAAGGCAGACTGAGTTTTCATGCAGGCCCCAACTATGTTACAAAATTTTATGATTATATATATATATATATATATATATATATATATATATAATATATATATATATGAATGAAAGTAGTGAAGATAAGTTGTTTTGAAGTGGATAAAGAAGTGTTTGATTAAGTCCTTTGGATTTTAGTTGTATTTTGTTGTTGGGCTATTTTGTAATCCCTACTTTGTATGCTACATCACTTGAATGTCTAACTATATAGAGCTTTATTTTGTGATTAATGAAAGTTGTTTTTAGCTCTCTTCATAATGATATAATTCTAATTTAAATAACTTTTTTATAAAAAATATACTTTCAATAACATATAAGTAGATAAGTGTTATTAAAAGTACACTTTTTAATGCGTTTGTTTTTTTGAAAGCGTTGCCTTCATGCATAACAATACTTTTTAGAGGAAATACTACGAAAGACACACATATAAAAGTGCTATTAAATATTATATTCAATATTTAGGAGAAGTACTATGAAGGACACACATATATAAAAGTGCTATTAAAGATTATATACAATCTTTAGTATGAGACCTTTAATAGAGAGGTGAAAAAGACCTATAAAAATATATTTTTATCATATTAAGGATTGTGCATACAATATAAAATTATTTATTAAATTCTTCTAAATTGATAACTTGAAAAATAAATAATATAGAATATGACCTTTATTAAGTTATCAATGAGTCAATTAAACAAAACTCCTAACTGCACTTATTTTTAACAAGTTATATGGAATTTTTATTTAGAATTGTTTGAAAATGACTCATATCATAAAAACTAACAAAAATGAGTCAAGTTTTGAACAAGTGATCAATTTTTTCATAAATCAAAGTTATTAATATCGACTCGCCTCTACTCGACTTGTTTACACTCCTAACGATACCATGAATTACAATGTATGTAAGCGTGAATATATGATTCTTGTTGTTTAAATAATACTTTTAGCATATATAGTCTTGTATCAAATGACAAAGTCTAATTGTATTTAGAGTTTAATTAATGCATGGAGATATATACAGACATAAAGTGAGTGTCTATTATATTAAGGGAAATATTGTACAATAAGAAAGTAAAAATAACGAGAAAATATATGTAAATTTAAATTGATTTACTTTTTTATTTTCACTTTTATGTTTTCTATTAAATAGAAAGATGACTCTTTGATCGATTTTTCAGAAATAGACAGTTTATTATTTTTGTTTTTCTTTAAAATTTATTTCGTACTAAATAGCATCACTTCTATATTAATTATATTGTTATGTAAATTTATATTTATAGAAATAATTATAAAATACTCAACTTTGATTAGACGCTTCTTTAAAATGAATTTACATATTTACCATATATATCCTCCTCATTTCTCTTGTATTTTAAGACAATATATTTATCAAAGAAAAAAAGAAAACAATATTTATGAAATAGTTGTCACTATATTTTTGTCCATAAATTTAAATTCAATTGATAAATATTAATATTATTAAATTAAATATTTTATTACTATTTCAAACTCGAGATCATACTTGTATGCACTAATTACGGTGATATTTATCATTTTTTAAAAGAAAAAAATAAATATAATATATATTCATTAAATGAATAGAATTATCTCTATAGAACTTTAAAGAACTTAAAATGCATCTTCGTAAGCGCATATGATCCATATGAAATTCATGCATCTACCGACCAATATACAATATAATCTATATATATAGATACAGGCTGCTTGAACTATGGACTAGGCTGCAACTATTTATAAGTTAAAAAAAGTTTAAGGGAATAATAGAGTAAAAAATGTTATATGTGTTTTTTTAAGAAGCAAATTGTCATATAATTTGCTTGTCCTGCATCTTAATATTTAAACCAAAAACAGGGTAGGTTGGGGATAAAATATGAAATTCCCTATTGATTGTCCACATGTATTGCATATAATTGAAAAGGATGTGGCATATCTCTTAAAATATATTACTATAAAGCTCATATGCCAATATAGATATATTGAGCTTCGATATGGACCACCTTATGATTATGTAATAGCAATGTGATGTGGTTTGGAGGAAAAGAATGATCTATTAATATCTCCACGATTCGACCATCACTTTTCTCAAAATTATATAAATTAGGGATCGTTTATTTAAGAATATGTTAAAAGTAATTAATTTAGATGTTATTTTTAGTTTTTCGTTTGAGACTTTGTTACTTACACTTGCATTTTGATTTTTCTATTCATTTAAGATTCTCATTTTCAATTAAAAGTTTGTTCGTGAATATACAATTGCATTATTGTTGGCTTACAACACCAAGGAAATATGTCACATCACAACAAGAAAACAAGCTTTTTGTGAGGGCTTTTACCCTCACAAATGGCTATAATCAGCCACAAATGTGACTTTTGTGAGGGCTTTTGGCAGCCACAAAGAAGCTGGTCACAAAATTTTGTGAGGGCTTTTGCAGCCACAAAGTGCTAGAAACAGATTGACATTTGTGAGAGCTTTTGCAGCCACAAAAGACAGCAGTTTGTGAGGGCTTTTGCAACCACAAACGTCTGCCTTTGTGAGGGCTTAGGCCGCCACAAAGGAGAGACTGATTCTGAAATCAACGTTTGTGAGGGCCCAGGCCGCCACAAACTCTCTCCTTTGTGACGGCTTAGGCCGCCACAAATGACAT
>NC_021160.2:8087329-8272652 GCF_000331145.2 Cicer arietinum | reverse complement strand
TGCACACAATATAATATATTATTATCAATACTATCAATACAATATAATATATTATTATCAATACTATCAATACAATATAATATATTATTATCAATACTATCAATACAATATAATATATTATTATCAATACTATCAATACAATATAATATATTATTATCAATACTATCAATACAATATAATATATTATTATCAATACTATCAATACAATATAATATATTATTATCAATACAATACAATAATATATAATATATTATTATCAATATAATATATATATCAATACAATAAATATATATAAACCTATATAAAATTTTAAATGATGTTTTTTTAAAAATCAAGACTAATAATCAAGACTTATTTATAACAAAAAATAATAATATCATCAATTTTAATAATGTTTTTTTAAATAATAATTATATTAAAACTAATATATTTTAACCGTGGTTTGAAACTTTAATTTATCATATATTAATATGTAAACAACATCATTCCTATTTTTTTAAAAATAAATTTATAAAACTAATCTAAATATAAATATTACTAATCTATATTTTAAAAATAATATATATATTTACTAATCTAAATTTAAAATATATAAAATACTAACTTGATGCCGAGTAGCGTCTGACTTCAAGCTTTCACTCACGTACGATATGCTTGCAAGTCTTCGAAATAATTAACAAGCACTGTAAAAATAAAAATCAATAACATTAATTAGTTATATCAAATTAAAAAATAAAATTATAAAACTACATATATAATATAATTTATACTTACCAAATTAAAATGAAGCTTGTAATTTTGTGTAGAGAGAAGGAGGAGAGAATGGTTAGAATGAGGTTGTAGAGAGAAGTTGGATGTGAAAAAATGAAGGAGGAGGGGAGAAAAATATATATAGATTCAGGTTGAGCATTTGTGGCGGCTAAAGCAGCCACAATGCCAACGGATATATTGATATTTGTGGCGGCCTGGGCGGCCAGAAAAGCCAACGGCTATAATGCCATTTGTGGCGGCTTTTGCCGCCAGTAATTCTAACGGTAAAATGCGTTGTGACGGCCTTTTCCGCCAGTAATTGGGCCTCCATTTGTGGCGGCATTTGCCGCCAGTAATGCCAACGGTACAATCCTTTGTGACGGCCTAAGCGGCCACAAAATCCAGCTGGATTGGGCCTCCTTTGTGGCGGCCTTTGCAGTTATTTGTGGCTGAAAAAGCCCTACAAAATCCTTAAATATTTAACTGGATTTTGTGGCTGCCTAAGCCCTCACAAAATCACAATGTTGTGATTTTGTGAGGGCTTAGGCAGCCACAAATTCCAGTTAAATATTTAAAAATTTGTGAGGGCTTTTTCAGCCACAAATAAAGACCAATTTCAATTTTGACATTTGTGAGGGCTTTTTCGGTCACTAATTTGTGAGGGTTTTATTCGGCCACAAAATATTTATAAAATTGGCCACAAAATGGTGTTTTTCTTGTAGTGCATATCTATCATATTGTTAGGAAAATTTGTGATACAAAGTGTCAACCACTTTTAGTTAATCCATAACTAAATACTATTATTATGTCACATGGAAAGCTTAAAAAACAAGAAATCATCACATTGAGATAAAATAAAAGCAACCAGACGCACAAGTAGTTTAGAAACAACACATTCGCATAAAAGCTTAAATTATTAGATAAACAAGTCTTTTTAATTATATTTTACTCAAAACTCACATTTTTATTTAATGATTTTTATAGATAAATACTAGTTAATTAACATAAATATATAAAATTCCTAAATTTGAACTCATAACCTTATGCATAAATCTTCTTATACATATGTCTCTTAATTCATCAATCGAAATATGACACAAATCAATTAAATATCCTATTTATATAACTAAATATGAAAAAAGAGCAATCTTCAAACAAACAAATAATTATTGTATATGTGTTACATGCCCACTATTAGAATTAAAATAATAGTGGAGCTATAGGCACATGTTATATGATATATCTATGTTCTAGTATAACAATGCTTGATGATTCCTCAATCCTAAAACAAAATATAAGCAACATTCAAATGACCGCAACACAATTTTTACAAAATAAATTAATCAACTCTTTAATTACACAGTTTTGCCATTATGACCGCAATACAATTTTTACAAAATAAATTAACCAACTCTTTAATTACTAAAAGTTTTGCCATTAAATTCCTTACCATTCCCCCTTTCTTGACCAAAAAAAAAAAAATCAACTCATTTAAACCAATGACATTTCTTGTTAGGGATGTTTACATCTAAATGGATTAAAAAAAACGAATAGATTTTAAAAAATTGAAAACTGTATAAAATCAAATATTTTTGGATGTTCTTTTATGAAGATGTCAAAAATCATATCAGATTTCGAATTTATTTTTTAAAATCAAAACAAACCAAACTCCAATCATAAATTTTTATATTTATTTATTTTTATTAATATGATATATTACTTTTATATATTATTTATTAGGTTTGAATTTTTTACTAAATAATACTTATAGTTTAATTTAATCTATTTTATTGTTATTTCATATATTTCAAATATAATCGACCGCTATACATTCGTAATATTAAATTTTAGTATATTATATATTATATTTACATCAAATATATTATTTTATTATATTTTTATAATATTAATATATATTTTTGGCAATTATAATTTAGATATTTAAAAATTAAATCAAATAAAACCAGTTGAAATTGAATCGAGTTAAATTTATCTTTAAATCCGATAAATTTTTACTTGAAAATCAATCCAAGCAGTTCGAATCATTCTAGTAGTCATTGTTTCTAGCAAAGATTAACGAGGAATGCTATATATCACATATTTTTATTTGCGAAACTACATCAAGCCCTTTCTAAGTTGTGGATTTTATGACTCGTGATGTACGAGAGCTCCCTCGTGATATTTAGCATTTGCCAAGATTAAAATAGTGCTTTATCAAGTTACATTTAAATTTTAAAGCAAATATAATTTGACTTTTATTTATATTTATTGCCTCAATAGAATATATGATTTGTTTTAGATTAGTTCAAAAAATATGATCCGATTATATTTAGTTAGAATTGGATCCGTTCATTAAAAAAAAATATTAATTACATATTTATAATATTATGTCAAATAACATATTACAAACTAAATAAAATTAATATATAACAAACTAAAACTTAACATTATTAAGTAAAAAACAATTATGTTTAAAATACATATATGGTGTTGGACATGCCGTAACATTAAAAAAATTAGAAAACATTTATTGTTTATTTGATTCCCACAAAATTTGAAAGATTAATCTTTATAATTATATATAAAAAATACTCATTTTATATAAAAAGAAAACCAACAAAAAGTAAATGAATGCAACATATTATACTACAATAAAATGAACTATTGCTAAATTTATATATGTTGTTGTTAGATTAGATTTGGTTGTAAAAAGAAATATAAATTTGATGGGAGGAATATTTACCATAAGCAAAAAATAATATCTAAAAAAATAATTTTAAATAATTCAGAATTTAGTGTAATTATTTATAAAAAAATATTTATTATTGACAGTGATACTAATAACCTCGTGTGAGATTTGATGTAGTTATAAGACTCTAGAAAACCACCCTTCCTATTTTGTGGTTTATACTCTGAGATAAGCGAATACGGTGGTTCACGATTTTGCAATAGCATCTATTTTCTATGTTAGTCCCCAAATATTTAATCAGTACCTCTATAATCCTATATATAATGTTAAATCAGTGGCTTATAAATTTATATGAATTGATTTTGTTTTGCCAAAACAAAAAAATTATTTGTAACTTTTTTGGATGGAAACACTTCTGCTAGCTAGATGAGCATACACATTGAATGAATAAAACACTGCTTCTCTCTCTCAAAATAATAAATTTTTAATTTTTAATCAAAAGTCAATAAAATTTGATTTTTTTTTTACATGAACACATCATATTTTATTTATTTATTTATTTATTTATTTATTATTATTATTATTATTATTATTGTTATTATTATTATTATTATTATTATTATTATTATTATTATTATTATTATTATTATTATAGAAGAAACGTGTATAAATACTTTTGGAAAAAGGCAACCATTTTTATAATCAAGATATATAGAAGATTCAAGCAACTAGCTTTTCCTTTGATATGATTTCTTAATTTTTAAAAGAGTATGATTAAGCGAGTGGATTAGAAAGTTTATACGTGCTAGCGAGCTAGCTAGGTAAGTGCTGTGTTTAATTCCCATTAGTTGTTCCCAATAGAAAATCAGGATTCCAAGAAACTGAATGTTTATTGGTTCTTATTATTCTGCCACAATATACAACCATTTTAGTTGTAGAAGTTTCTAAATATTCCTACCAAATGTTGTATTTAGAGATTATTCCATTTGGTTAGCAACAATTACACAAATGAATTGGAGTATATATGTTACGAATTAAATATTTAATAAGAAAAATTCAACACACAAAAAATTAATTTATTAGGTGATATTTTTAAGACATTAGATATATAAGTTCTCTTAGTTATATTATCAGGTTCAACATCTATTTTTTCATTCACTCTTACTTATACTTTATAGACCAATAATGCGTTTCTCATGTGTGAATCCATATGTTCATCTGAGTATGATCTTCCTCAAGTGAAAACTTTTTCATTCATATACACTTGTACCACTATTGGTATTACACATTCATGAGAGACATTGTATACCTACCATTATCGAGAAGAATTTTAATACATGGAGTCAGTCATCCAAATCAACCATCAACTCTAATACCACAATTTTTTATAAGCAAATGTTAGTATAGTTAGTATATATGTTAGGGGAAGGAGAAATGTTAGTGTCATGGATTGAACCCTATACCTCATGCATGTAACTACTTCATGTCCCTAGCCAAACCACTAGGCTATTCCTTCAAACGAAAATCGTTAATACAACTGTTGAATCATGAAGGAATCTATGGGATTATCATATTAGGCTAAAAGCAACCACACAAGTGAGTCGAATACCACTTCTTCACCTAAAACCTTAAGGAATTGGATATGTGGGTCATATCACTTATGTAGTGCTCAACATCCACTTTTTCATTCGATGTTGAACTCTTACTCGATCGCAATTCATACACTAACAATTTCTCCTTTAAGTGTGAGTTATCGCATTTATCTAAATATGATCCCCCAAAAGCGGAAGTTTTTGTATTCATATACATTTGCGCAATCGTTGACACTCAACATCAACAACACACAGAGCCTGATCACCATTGTCAAGAAGACTTTCGATACAAAGAGTCAGTCATCTTAGTCAACCATCGATTCTAATATATGTTGAGGCAAAATCTTTTTTTAAAGACGTTTTAATGATAACAAATTTTAATTAGACACAATTAATTATTTCTGAATTTATTAAGTGATCTAATATGCGCTATTGAGCGTATTAATCATAAGACAGATTTGTATGAAGCTTAAATAAGATTTTGAAACATATTCACCTATGAGCATGTTCATCATCTTCAAAATTGGAAGTGTTCATCCTCAGTCTCATTAATTGAAGAACTGATGACATTCAGTAATTGACAATGAAGACATAAATGGAAAAAAGAATATTGCTTTTATTGATCAAACAAAAAGGATGTGGGCCATAGTACAAAAGATTATTCTCATGTGACACAAAGAACAAAAAAAATTATTGTGAAATGGATAAATTGACATGGTTCATGTATGCAAAGACAAATCCACTTTTTATGAATAATTGATTTTATTTTCCAATCATACTCGTGCATATTTTTAGAGTTGGGGACAATCAGATATGAGGACGTTGAGAAGAGAAAATTTTGCACTACAACTACAAACGACAACTCATTGCAAGCTCACACATCCCACATTACATCTCACGACAGGTTGTCTCAAGATGACAAGAGAGTGATCAAACTCTTCAACCATGTTCATAGCAGAAAATGAAGTCTTCATACTGATGATGACGTCTTCATATAAATTAGATGATGATCATAAACATCCTCAAATAAGATGATAATTACCCAGAATGCAGATGACGTTTAAGAAACATACTCTAACACCTTCGGACATGTACCCAACAATTATAGGTGTCCTTTACATCAACGAGGAGTCTTTCAAAGTCTATAAAACGAAGGTGCTTCAAGATATAATATGCCAAAACACTACAATCAAACATATTCCACTTTATTAAGTGCAAAACTATCAAAATTCTCTTCAATTATCAAGAAACACGCTACTACTCTTTGTCATTGAGTTTAGGATCAAATATTTGAATGGATTCTTAGTTCAACATATTTAAATAAAAGTATGGTGATCAGATCCAAACCAAATCATTATTTTATTGTAAACATCATCAAGTTTGTCTAATTAAGAGAAAACTCTAGTGGCTAGTTGTAAGTATCATCGAGTTTGTCTAGTTAAGAGAAAACTTGAGTGATCTATGTCAGCATATTAAGGCTAAGAAAATACAAGTGTATGGACAAGTGTAACTAAAGGAAGAAGATTAAGTTGAGAGGTTATTGAACTTACTAATGAAAATTTAACAAGTTGTTAGGACTGGATTAGCCCATGTTGGGTGAACCAAGAGATTTCTTTTGTGTGATTTTCTTACCCTTATTTTTTATTATTCTGTTATCTCACTGAATCACACTAATATCATTTTGAAATATAACTTTGTTTTTAAACCTTCTAAAAACATGAGTAGGAACATGAGTAGGTTCATCATACTGGTCTAACATCCTTAAGTCACATTATAAGAAATAATATTAAGGTGTTGTTTGTTAAAGGGATCACAATTCAAACTCATTTTTTCTTGTGACATATATATTCACTTCTATATCACTGTTAGACCATATGAAGTAGTATGATATATTATTACACTGGGTTGAGAGAAAACACACAAGTGAGTTGGAGACCACCTCTTCACTCAAAATCTTAAGGGATTGCCCGTATTAGCCATATCATCAATATAAAGCTTAATGTCTATTTTTTTTATTCAATGGGAAACTTTTACTCACACTTAAAACACCATAAATCTCCCCCTCAAGCAAAAAAAAAATCATTCATAGATGTTTGCATCGTCGTTAACACTTAACATCAACGACACATAACGCCTGGCCAACCATTATCAAGAAGATTTTTAATACAAGGAGTTGACCGCCTTAGTTAACCATCGTCTTTTATATCATTATTGGGTCATGATGAGGTTTACAGATCATTGCATATAGGACTAAGAGTAATCACACAAGTGAATTGGACATTAGCTCTTCACCCAAATCCTCAAAGAGTTGGGTATATACAAGTCATCTCACTTATATAGTGCTCAATATTCACTTTTTCATTCAAAATGGGATTGTTATTCACACTTGGCACCAGCAATTTTTACCTCAAGTATGAGTACTTCATCTATGGACAATCCTTCAAGAATAAGCTTTTCCATCCTTATATATGTACACTACCATTGGCACTCAACATAAACGAGACACATTGTCTAATCACCATCGTAAAAACGATTTTTGATACAAGGAATTGTTGGACAGTTCGAAGGCACATGAGTAACAAATGATCAAATGTTCCACGACCCAAGAGACTTTTACACCACATCATAATTTAAAATCTTTAAGGCATTGGGTATATGAGTCATGACTTTTATATATTCAACATTTAGCTCATTCATAGTCGATATAGAACTAACCTTTCACATTTAACCTAAACAATCTTCCCCTTAAGTGTGAGTTTTTTCACATCTTATTATTGCATTGTTGATACAACCTATGAAACCCACCTCTTAACTACAATGCGCGACAGGAAGACTTTCAATACAAAGATCTAATACTATGATTCACTTTCGTCCCAACCAAGTCGAATTACGATTCTAGTATCAATTGTTTAGAATATTAGGAGTACGAAGGTAACAACATACCAAATGCTTCAGGACCAAGGAAGACTTCGACACCATATCTCTACCTAAAAGCTTAAAGCATTGTTTATATTGGTCATCACTTTTATATATCAAACATTTAGTCTAGTTGTAGTCAATATAGAACTAATCACTCACATTTAAATTCAATAAAAGTCGATCACTCTAGTCAACCACCGGCTCTGGTACTATAGGATATTATAGTTAATATTTTACTTCTATTTAAAAAAGTATATAATACGTTGAATTAAACTTACTTGATAACGTTTTCAATATAATTAAAATTTTATAAAATTTTACATATCTCATTTACTTAATAACAACTATTTATTTGACGGTTGAATTGATCAAATTTAATATTTACAAATAGTTATTAAATAGAGTAATTCAAACAAGAGTTACTCATAAATATATTTAAATCCACACAAATTATTTTGTCTAATTCTACGAGTTGCATATTTATTTAGAATGCGGTTTAATGTATTTTGACCAGAAAATCAGTCACAAATTTGGATGAATTTTTCTTTTATTTAATCTAATTCTGTAGAAATTGTTAAATAATATTCCTTTTGTTCCTCAATAAACGAGTCATTTAAAAAAAATCGTCCCAAAAACGAATGATTATTTTCAATTCACAATATGACATTAATTTTTTTTTTCCAATTATATCATATAATTAATTCCATATACACTATTTTCAATTGAATATATTTTTTTTTTATTATCTTAAAACATACAGTAAATTTTATTATAATTAACTTACACAATTGTGAAATCCTAAATTTAAATTTAAGATAAAACGTATAATCTAACAATATCATAATATTTTTTACACATTAATAATATTTGTAAATTAGAAGAGTAATCTATCAAATATATGGCATTGAAACCACCCTAATGTGCTGGCTTCTTTGGTGTACATTGCACTTGTTCTATGATATAGTGGGAAAAGGGTTTCCTACTAAAGAGACAACTTTAAAAATATTCCAAAAGGATCAGTACTTTCCTACTCCCCACAAGGAAACTAGAATACAAATTAAAGCTGAACAAATTAAAGAAAGAACAAATTGAGTTGGATAATAGTTATCCCTTAATATTTGACACGTGCCAGCCCACGATATTTTCAGAACACCAGCCGTAGTCATGGCCCACCATAATCGAAGCCACCTATTTATTATAGGCTCATAAGCATTATTAAGAGTGAAATTTTGATTTTTCTTTCTTTTTATTTGACAAATGACTTCGACGATATAGTTGATTTTTATTTCATAATTAATTATCTTTCTCTTTTTTTTGTTACACAATAGTTTCCAAAACAAAAATGGTTTTGAAATTCATGCAATTGGTTACTCATTCACACATGATTTGCAGTAGATTAATTAGTGAAGAGATAACGAACAATTGAAATAATAGAAAAACTCATGAAAAGACCAAATTGTAAAGGCAATGAGTATGACAATGCATTTATAAATTGAAATAAAAAAAAGTTTAATTATAAATTTTGTCTATTTATTTCACTTATTTTTTGAATTAATTCTTCTATTTTTAAAAATTTTAATTTCAATCTTTCTTTTAAATTTGTAAACATAAAAATAATAATGTGATATATTTTATTTGATGTGGCGTATGAATTAACAATGCAGGATTATTTAAATGTTTTAATTATTTACTTAACATTAATAAAATTTTAAAAATGAATGATTTTAAAAATTAAAAATAAAATTTTTAAGTGATTTTCTTGCAATATAATGGGTACGTTTCTTTAAGCTTAAATATAAATGATTTTTAACTTAGAAAATTTAGAGATTATTTTTGGATATTTGTTTAAAAATGTTTTTTAATTTCCGTTTGTTTACTATCATAAAAATGATTTTTAATATATTTGTATACAATTTTATAAAACCGGTTTTTTAAACTACAACATGTTATTAGTTTAATCCATTTCTTAGACCAGTTTTAAAATAATGTATCTTAAGTATTCATCGAAAAGTTATAAACAAACACAAAAAATAAAAGGCATAAAAACAACAAACAAAAAAAACGATGTGGATAAATTGAAAAGGAGAAGAAAAACTTACAGCAGAAAATGTTGGACACAGAAAATTGATGGAGAAAGCCCTAATAAAAATTGATGGAGGACAATTTCATATTAAGGATAATTACATCATTTTTCTCATTACTGACTTAAGTTTCGTGTTTTTAAATTTTGTAGCATATTTCTCTCTTATGCACGAGTCAAATGTGATAAATTATAGTTTTTTATTTTTCATTTTTAGTCAAAAAATAATTTTTTAAACAAAATGATTTTTAAAAAATCTGAAACAAATATTATCCAAAGAATAAAAAATAATTTTTTATTTGAAAAAATCTGAAACAAAAACATTCAATAAGGGTTATCATTTCGCATAATCAAATTATATGTTACGTCATTCAAAATATTCTATATCACCATTATTTTAGTCTAAAAATCTAAGGAAATATAAAAATTGATAAATTTTAAAATAAATAATCAATTTAAATAACAAATAAAATTTTGAAATTGCAATTAAGTGGAAAAAAAAACATAAATGTCATAGGGATCGAGTAGCACATTAGAAGTCGTTGAAATTTTACATAATACTAAATTGCAACACTTTTGTTTTGTTAATGCAAATTTGTTCATACTAATTTCACCTTCCAAAATGTCACAAGACACACACCTAACCCAATGCTAATTAAATAATCAATGTGTTATGCCTCAAAATTCCTACTTAATTAGATGCTTCTATTAAGCAACTTTAGAGTGCACCAGTTGCGGTATAAAAACTTGTTTTAATTAATTAGTAATAATTAAGGTAATTAGTGGAAATTGGTATACATGATTATAAGAAGTGAGAGCATGTCAAGCTAAGTGAGAAAATTTCAACATATATAAATATTCTTAACTAGTTATTATACCATAAGAAGGCATGAAAGCCAACCCCAACTTAGTTAAGTAATAATTACAACAATTTGTAAAATTGTTAATTTTCATAATGGTATTGTTATTGGGATCCATGTCACTAGGAATATTATTGAGAGTGACACCATCCACAGTTTCTTGGTCTTTTTGTCAAAAGATAGCCGGATTTTTAGGATCCATGGAGTTGACATTTCCCTTTTAGACAAACATAAAATTATCAAATTCAAAACACATTGTTTTTTGTATAATTTCAGAAAGAAAAATATCCGAAGTTAGTGTAAAATTTATTAATTATCTTTGTCTTTGAAGCGTCTTTGACTCAAATTGTCCACATTTGCTTGTTAACTTAATTTCTTTTCGGTCTTCCCAATCTTTTGACCTCTTTGAATTGAGGCAAAGCGTGTATTTTCTCTCCTCTTAAGAACCAAGAAATAAATTTTATATGTTAGGTATAGAAAAGGAGTAGAAATGTGTGCCATAAACATTGAATTAATCCATTATATTTGAATAACTTAATGTTTACTTGATTATTGCGGTTATATACTATAAGGATGTCATTTTATGTGATGTCTTGTCGTAAACTACTATTAGACATTCTAGTGGCATAACATGTGCAAACATTGACTCATTTCTAATGAAGTCTTTTTTTTTCATTTTGATTCTTGGCATGGACGGTTAGTTTATGTGTTGTCATGTAATAGTGAAAATTTATTTTGAGTTAATTAATTGTACAAAAATTTAATTTGCTTAAGACTTTGAGCATTTCTCGGTGATAAGTCAAATTGTAACACTCTAGATTAAGGACGAAAGTACATTTGGACTCACAATAATTTGCTTAAATAGATATTATTATGTTTAAAAATATAAGTAAAAATTAGATTAAAAAAGTAATTTATTTGTTTTAAATTTTGAATGAAATACATTAATTTTTTTTATGTGTGAAATTTCAATGCATAGAAAAAATGGATAAATATTACAAAGTCTTATACAATTTGACCATTGCGACGTATACATTCGACTTAATTGTGAGTTTTTAGATATTATTCCTATAATAAATGCAATGCCAGACCTTGTACAAATTTAAGCATACATATGACTTCCGACAACAGAAACATAAGGAATATTTTTCAAGTGTTTATGCTCAAAATCATTTTTAGGGCATTAGTTTAAATTGAATATATCACTCTTCATAATTGAAGCATAACTTGGTGAACAATCTTTCATTTCAATTCTCTCTAAAACTTTATTGATATAGGTTTTCTATGATAGATCTAAAACACCTTCAGATCTATCTCTTTATATCTTAATGTCAATGACACAAGATGTCTTACTTATATCCTTCCCTTAAAAAATTTATACAAGAATTATTTCACCTCGTACAACAAATCCATATTATTGGTAGCAACAAAAATATCAACATATAAAATAATAAAATAAATTTTGCGCACACTAACTTTATGGTATATGAATTAATCTACAAGATTTTCAACAAATTCAAATGAAGAAATTGCTCCATGGAATTCAAGATACCATTAACGAGAGGTTTGTTTTAAATCAATTACTCATCATCACTAAAGGAGAAACGTTCAAGTTATTTCGTATAAACATCTTCCACTACATCGCCATTAAAAAGTTGTTTTCGCATCCTTTTGATTCAACTCAAAATCAAAATATACAGCTAATGCATAGATGATTCAACTAGAATATTTTTTAGATATAAGAGAGAAAATATTAGTGTAATCGATTATCTCCTTTTGTATAAATCTCTTAGCAACAATTTTAGTTTTGTATCTCTTAATGTTAACTAATGAATCCTTATTAGTCTTAAAGACACATTTACAACTAATGATCTTTTCTCCACAATGTAGCTTTATAAGATTTGTAACCTTGTTGTTTTTCATGGAACTCATCTCACCATTCATGGCATCATTCTACATATATAACTCTTTGCAACTCATAGTTTGTGCAAAGGATCTAGGATAACTCTTACTCAAATATTATAGATAGATTCTTATAGGTACAAAATATAAACTTTAGGAATAACTTAGTTTGTTATCTTAATATATCTCCTCAATGTTGGATCAACATTTTATTGTGGATCATGTTGTCCAACTAATTTAAAAATAAAAATTATTTTTCAAAAATTTGATGATCAAATTGATCTCCTATATTATCTACATGATATGGAATCTCAATGATTGATTGATCAACATCTATTTAAACTTAAGGTATAATGTGAATAACAATCAATCAATCACTCAAAGCTAATAAGGTCGAGAAACTAAATTTTAGATTTGAGATTCTGCATGCAAACTATAATAAGGTCGAGAAACTAAGTTTTAGCAAATAAATCAATTGTTTGTCCATTCATAATGTACCAACTATAGTAATATTCACCCTAATTTGATCTCACTATTTTTATTTTTATTTTCTAAATTGGTTCTCAACAATAACCTTCATGACTTTGAAGCTATTTAGTGCTTTAGTTATTTTTTGTACAAACTAATGCTTGTTTTTATTTTTTTGTTAAATATATTTTTAGTCTCTATAAAATTCAACCTTTCAATTTTAGTCTCAATAAAAATAAATAAATCCCTACAAAATTATTCATATATTATTTTTAACCTTTGTTGAAAAAATATGTTTAATTGTCTTTTAACTTTGAAAAATTTAAATGATCTTTTGCAATCCTGTTTGGAATATTATAAAAAGATCCCACAAAAAATTGGAACTTTTTAACTATAGATGAATTAAATATGAATTTTTTAAATGTTAAAATATTAAGATAAAAGCAATGAAAATATGAACTTAGAAATTGAATTTTGAGCCATATTTTATGTATGAATTTTTTATAATGTCATAAAAATACATGAAAAATTTCATTAAAAAATATGTTTGTTTAACAAGAGAGATTAAAACTATATGCATAATAATTTTATAAAAGCTAAAAATTATATTTTTATTTTACTAATGATTATTTGATTGCAATTAAGATCCTATCATAAAAGTGACTTCTTTAATTAATCAGTTAACAATACTAAAAGTGCAATCCTCAATCTAAATAGTGCCAATCGAAAATAAATGAAATTTAACTAAATATTAGCAGAAATCTTTGCTGTTCTTTTGACATGCCCAATTTAACAATTAAAAAAATGATTGAATAAACACGAAACATGTGTTCAAACGGAACTTATTACTATCATTAATAATAATAACAATAAATAATAATAACAATTCAACGGCACAATTAAAATGAAGCTATATAGGCTAATTAAGGACAAATTACTATCTATTGATGCCTTGAAAAAGATAGTAAAAAAAGAAGAAACCGCCAAAAAAACAAAAGAGAAGAACGACCACACTAATGTCTGGTCCCTTAAACGCACGCGATCTTTAGCCTTGAACTAATTCAATTATCATAAGGTTAAAAAAATAAATCAATATTATAAGCCTAAGCGTGAATCTTTATTTTGTTGCCCATTGTCATTACTAATTTTATAAAACATACGTAGCTTTGTTTGTTTCTAACTCTACATTTGCAGCAAATCCTAAATAAAATATGTAGTGCTTCCTCTATCATTTACAAACAGCCCCCTCGTGTGGGTCTACTCATCACATCGTGTTGTTTTGTTTTCATTGTACACTACACAATTAATAAAACTCATAATAGACTCTATCTTGGTCAATTTAATTAAAATTAAATTAACACGCCCTTCCATCATGAATAAGGGTAATTCTTGTGTTGTCACTTTCACAAATCTAAATAATTTTAACACATACATAAAAATACACATCATTAAATTTTTTTCAGTTATAATAGTAAAATTATTATTTATATATTTTTGTTTATGTGTTTAAATAATTTAGATTTGTAGTTGTGACCTCGCAACTATTGCTCTTGAAAAAATATTGCTTTATTATAAATTGTTTCAAATAGGTGTTGTTGTATTTGTTGGATGTTATATTAAATAGATTTTTTCAATATTGCCTCTAAATTAATATTGCGCATCATTTTAATTCATCATATCTCACTATATGCATTTTATAATAGTTTACAGTAGTTAACATATAGAGAAGATAATTTTATAAAATTGTTAAATACTTTCTCCATTAAAAAATAATTGTCACATTTGCACACAAAAAATTTTCCAAAAAATTGTTATGTATTTTTAGTTTCTAATATAATTTTAATTAATTTTTTCAATTGTACTATTTAACTAATACAAGTGTATCACTTAATCATCAATCATTTTCTTTCTTTTTTTTTATCATATTATTTTTTTTTTAAAGTGAACAAAATTAATAATTAATTATTATGCTAGTATTTTTTAAAGGTGCAAATTTGAGACAGAAGAAGTATATTCGCTCATTCATTTTTTTCTTTCTTAAATATATACGAATGAATTTTAATAGCGCATATTTTAAAATGATGGAGTATATAATCGTCTCTCCTAAATTTGATCTATTAAATTTGACTGTTCAAACTCTTCCAAATTGGATGGTTTACCATTATCCATTTACCTTTTGAAATTAGTGTTCACACTATATATATATATTGTGATGGTGCAATGGTAGGAGGTTGAAATTGGTGTGCCACATGTATGGTGACTATGTTTTAATAGACACGTGTATGTAGTGCAACTGGGGGCGATGTGGGGGACCATTGATATTATTCAAACTTTTGTGTTGGTAACGTTTCATATAAATTTTGAGTCATGGTAGTTATGATTTAATAGTTGGTCATGAACTAGATTAAAAAATTTGGATATGTTTTTTCACAAAGAAAGTTGAAGATGTTATTAGTAAGTTATAATACCTTATAATATATGAGAATAGCTAGGTACATTGTTTTTGTTGGATTGAAATGGATCAAAAGATTAAGAAACATGTTAATTAATTGGATAAATTAACATTCCATTATTCGGTTCTAATGTGGAAAATTTGACCGCATGTAACTATCGATCATATATTTTACTTGATCCGATGCATGGCCAGCTCAACAAAGCCCACTAATTTGTTATTAAATTATCATATAATTAACTCATCAAAAAAGTAACAAATAATTGAGACTCAATATTCCTTCTCCTGATTGTGATTAAACATTCTCTATTAATTAAATTTTTTAAAATATATAAAGTATATCAAAGTAAAAAAATAATGAACTATGCTTTTCGAATGGATCGAACAGTGAAAATGGATATGTCCAATAAGGTCGTTGACATGTCTAGCTGTGCAAGGGTCTAAAAATAATTTTTTTAGTAGAAAAATTTCATTCAAATACTAAAAGAGAAACCACTACAATTAGAATGACTAAGCAATTTAGGGGCATAAATCTAAAAATTAAGCCAATCAATTCATTAAATTCATATCACAATAGAAAATACAAAAATCGTTAACAAGCCAAAATATATATCCTAGTCTCCCTTCTATCAATTTTTTTATTGATTAACTACACAATGAAAAATAAAATATCACAGTCTTAAAATCTATCCGATTATAGATAATTTCTTTGACGTTTTAAAATATAATTTGATAATCAGTGACTTTGCAAATATACAACTTAAACCTTTTAATTTGAAATCAATTAAAGATTGAAAAGGATACAAAGAAAGGAGTTAGCCACAAGAAGATCTACATGTACACTATGATTTTCTAAAATATTGAGTTTAGTGGTATTTTTCAGACCTCTCAAGTGTAATCTTTTACCCATTATGCTAACACGTGAAATTGTTGGAAAAATCTCAACACAAGAAAGATATAAAAGACAACTAACATATTTAATGTGGTTGAGGTCTTTACCTACACCACAATCTTACAAGAAATATTTTATTACTCAACTTACAATTTTACAAAGACAAATTTAGAAACTCTTATAATTTTTACACGAAAAATTTGTAAACCCTCTCAAAAACACAACTTCCCAAACCTCAATATTCCAAAGAACTAGAATTAAATATATTTTGAACTATTAACTTTTTTTTTAGAGAAGAAAAAAAAACAATAGAATCAATCAGTTTCACATTTACTTTCTATACCTAGAATATACAAGTATTAATTCACTTGTCTTCTAAATTATGTATAGTAATCAAGACGACTAATAAATAGGTATCTATTCTTCTTCTTAAAAATTAATTACCGATAGATTTATGTTTTTATTATGTCTCCAGTTGTTAATTCAACTATTTTTTATTAGTGTTTCATGAAATTACTTTAATTATTATATCTTTAACCCAAACTTACCCTATGCTCTGGCACAACTCATGGTAAAGTCTACCTTTTTACCTTCAATATTCATTTCAATTAGTTATAAAAAAAAATATTAATTTCAATAAAAAATGATGTTTAATTAATTAAAAAAAACGATCGAATAAATTGTATTGTTTCAAATTATTTTACTTTCATTCATAGTCTACAGTTGGGACACCATCCTCGCACCTTAGAAAATTATTAAATACAGTGAATAATAATTAAGTAAATTGTATATATCTAAACAATTTAATATAAATAATTTATTCTTTCATCTATAAAATTTAATTCAATTGATAAATATTAATTTTATTAAATTGAATATCTTGTACTAGATTCAAACTTTTGACCCCACACATATTTTTTCGTAAATTTTAAGAAATATTTATCATTTACCAACCAAAAAATAACTTTACTATTTCCTCCTTCTTATTAATGATACCAATGTTAAACACCAATAACTTTTCATTGTCTCACGGTGTTTCAATTATCTCCTACCGAATATAGTGATGGGTTAGTTTTTGCTACTCCAAATAATATTAATTTTTGGAACAAATAAGTATAGTTTTTTTATTAACTATTTTAAAGTATATTTTAACTATCCCAAATAAATTTGTTAGTAAAAAAAATTAAGAAAAACAAAAAAATTCAAAAGTTATTACGATATATTTATTCGTATTATTTTAACAATTTCAATCTCTAATGCAACTTCAAATGAAATATTTTTAACAATAAAAAATATCAAAACATGACTCATATAGATATATAAAATTTATGATGGATTAGTTATTATGGTTGAATAATGAATAAGTTTAACTTCATAAAGCATCGTTGAGCGTTAGTTTTCTAACTATTGTTGATTTTTATTATTTTATTGAGGTTTTAATGTTTATTTTATATAAATAAAATTGTTAGTAAATTTCACTATATTTTTATCACATTGAATTTTTCTAGTAAGATTTTTAACGATGAAGTAGATATCAATCTATTATGTGTATTTGAATTTTGATCTAATCCTCCGAAGAATTCTCTATTTTATTTTATTATATATTTTATTATGAATTTTTTATTCATTGATTAAATTTAATATATTATTTAAAAATATATTTTACTTTTTCTTTATATATTTGACCCATCATAAAAATTAGGTTAGTTTCATTGATACAAAACGGAAATGACTTTGGTTTTGAAGGTTATAGCTTACAACCATGACCGAAAAAAATAAAGATGATGAGGAAATGGATATGTAACAATTGTGGTGAGAGATATGAGCTGTAAGTTGAAAGTGATGTGAAACTTAAATTTATGCCGAGAAATGTGACTGACATTTGGAGAAAGATAAGTCTCTAATTACTGAATTAGTCTAGATTCAATGACACCAATAGATTAAGTCCACTTTCTTAAAAACGACAGGTCTTTAAATTTGAAGCTTTTCTATTTTTAGTTGAGATTAATTGAGTAATTTCAAAAGTTGGTTTATGAAATTGTAGTATTGAACCATTTCAGTCATTCCTAATATGTAAATTTTAAAATGATTTTAAAAAGTATTTAATTGTGATGTATTGTCATTATAAAAAAAATTAAATATATTACAATCATTTGTAAGAATATAATTTTGGTAAAAATAAAACATCTCTTATATTTAATGATTTAATTGATTAACAGGACTTTAAAAGAAAATATATTAAAAATGTATATAAATTAAATAATTTTAAAAATAATAGAATTTTAATCACATTCGTCCATTTATTAAATAGATCACATTATTCAATTGATTCAAATATGCATTTCTCACACTATCAATTGCTGCTTAACATCACTATAGTTGTTGCAAATATAAATGGAGGGAGAAACCTAATTAACAATTTGTAATTGTAGGGATAATTTGTGAACATTGAAAATATGACGATCAAATTTGGTTTTTAGTTGAGATTAAATTATATGCAATTTACATCTTTTTTTATATATGTTTCCAATCAAATTATACAATAATATCACTTATCATATTTGTTTTAAAAATATCTCTATAAATATTTACAAAGTAAAATATCAATAAATGAAAAAATAAATAAACTAACTTTAATTTTACAATGAAATTTTATATTGATATTTGTGATGATATATGCAAAATTTCTTCAAAAAAAGAATTACATGTCATAACATTAGATGCAGTCTCATGCAACAATGAGCGGAATTAATGATTAGGGGTAAGCAAGGGACAACTACAAACTAGTCATATTTGTCACCAACTTAGACCAAAATTTTAATATAAGAACAAGACAAAATACACCCATATAGAAACTTATCCTCGTAAAATATTTTTCATTTTTTGACCTACAAATTAATTTTTATTTGACCTAACATATAATCTTCCTTCCTCCGTCTCTACCGGCTCAAAGGAAGTCACACTATTATTTTTCGGCTATCTAACATCCCCTTTAGCATAAATAATTGGTAATAATTTTTATGTTTTATATGTTAGTAAATAATAATAATAATAATAATAATAATAATAATAATAATAATAATAATAATAATAATAATAATAATAATAATAATAGAAAGGGAGAAAGTAGTAAACTAAAAGTAAAATAAATAAAACAAATTAAAAGAAAAGAAAAGAAAAAGAGGAAGGGGAGGAGAGAACGGCAAAAACAGAAAAGAAAGGTAGAGAAAAAAAAATGGTGAGATAGAGAAGAAGAAAGAGTGAGAGAAAGAAGAAGAGAATGAGAAAAAAAAAAAAGAAGAGAGAAAACAACCAAAAACATTGACAACCCAAGAAAAGAGAAAGGAAAAGTGCAATTTTGCTATAAGTCAAAAAGAGTTGAGGGTACCATCATTTTCTTCATTCTTTTGAAAATCAAGAGGCGGGTTTCCCTTTTTCTATCTCTCATTCATGCATGTATGAAATAATGGTATTCCATAGGTTAGGGATTTGGGGTTTAAGAGTTTGAAATGAAGAAAGGGATTCTTATTTTATTCTTGGTTGGATTTAGGGATTTTGAAATAGATTATTGTAGAATTGAGTAAATTGAAATTTTTTATGTTGTTTTGATGTGTTCATTACTGATTTACTCATAATTTATAGCATTATTGTTGCAAAGAATTATTAGGAAATTAGTGTGATAGAAGGAATGCTATTAACTTGAATTTCGCAGGACATATGTGTGATGTTTTGGTCATAACTTTTTCTATAGACATTCGTTTTGAATGATTTTTAATTTTCTGGAAACTAAACTCAATTACCTTCAACTTGAGTACAAAATTTGTGATGTTTGATTGAGTATTGATATTGAAAATGGGTTACAAGTTGGACATGAGTTGTTCTTCTGTTTGTTTTCTGTCATTGTGTTTTATTTTGATAAACTGCAAGAATTGGGGCTTAATAAAAATAAAATAAAATTTTATCTATAAAGTAGACATCATAAGCTTTCCAAAGAGTACTCATTCACTCAATTCTGATACTTATAAGTTTCTGTCAGTTGACTCTGAAGTTAAACTCGATTTTGAGTTGTTATAACATAAATTTGGGACTGTTTTGGGAAAAATCTACCTTAAACATATTCTCTGGAATTTTATTTTACATTGTGTGATTTGTATGATATAATTGACTTAATAGCTTATGTTATCATAATAATTTTCAAGGTTGAGTGTATGGTAGCCTTTAATATATGCATTAATAGATGATGTTATATTTGTGTCTATATGTGTGTGGATTGTTATATATAATTCCTATATATTTGATTAAAGTGAGAAGTATATAATTGATCCTAGCTAGATGAATTCTCCGTCTATATACGACGGAAGCGAGGGGTAAGCGAGGGTAAGTGGGGCACCACTTACGGACGTAATTATGTCAAATCTTAGCAAAATAAAGTTACTAACAAGAAGATGGCAATAGTAAAACTATGTAGTCTTTATGACATACTTGTTAGGTAGAGTTTAAGTCGTTAGATTACTCACGTCTAATGACTTGAATATTTAGAAAGAGTCAAAACTTTACATTGAAGAGAAACTCATAAAATAAATATAGTCCTGAATTAGGATGCTAATTGATTTAATTTTATTTATTGGGATCCGCTGAGATGTAATCTCATCCAATTGTATTCAAATGTGTTCCAGGTAAAAAGACTTAGATCACATATTGGAGAAATGAAGCGTATCAGTTTACACTATAGTCTGCTTAAAATTTATGGGGAATTATTTTGAACCATGGATGTGTTATGTACTCCGTATTTCTATGCTTTTCTTTGAAGGATTAGTATGTGTATGAATACATTTTCATGACTTTGTGTCGAGATTGTACTAATCATCTCTTTTGTCGAATTATGCTAATGCTCAAGTTATATTCTAGACAATTAACTTATGGTATTATAAATTTACCTTTGAAAAATACTTCATAGCTAGAGGCATGATTAGGCTATTGTTGGAAAACTTTTGCTTTAAAGAGTTGAAGTATTGAGTAAAAAAAATTGAAGTATTTTTCAAAGGGTTAATGAATTCCATTCTTAATTTAAAGGTAGAAATTAATATAGGATAGTTAGAAATTGAACTTAATCGTAAACAAAACATTGTTTCCACTATTTTAGGCCGAGAATTGGAATTGAAATGTTATCTTATCATTAGAAACTAACTCTAGTTTATAAATATAATTTTGATTATTTTGCATCTATATTTCTTTTTATTTAAAACTATCTATTATATTTTATATTGAAATTTATATATTAAATTATAGGTTAAATATCACTTGTGGTCCCTTAACTTAATTTCAGTTAACGTTTTAGTCCTTTATCTTTTTTTTATTCCCGATTTAGTCATTTATTCCTAACAATATCAAATAAAGTATAAAAATATGAGTTTATTTGAATATTTGTGTTACGAATTTGATGAAATTTGTATTATATTGAAGAATATAATTAATTTTATGAGTTTTGTTTGAATTTTTTTTTGAATTTTTGTATAAAAAAGGATAACATTGTTGAAATTTTAAAACATAAAATATCAAATTGTCACTTAAAATTAAAATAAATGACCAAGTCGGAAAAAAAAAAAGATAAATGACTAAAACGTTACCTGAAATTAAGTTAAGGGACCACATATGTAATTTAGCCTAAATTATATCATATGACATTTAGAGACATCTTCTGCATGAATAATTGTTAATTTAATAAATAAATAAACTTTAAAATTAAAAAAAAATTATATTAATAAAATCAAACAAAATATATTTAATAATAAAAATACATCAAGTTAAGGAGTAGATGTGCTCTAATAAATTAGTAACTTTGTTCTATTTTGTTAATAACTTATCTTTTTTTTCGGATCTAATAAATATAAATAATAATGAATAAGAGGACATGAAAATTTGAGTTCAGAAAAAGTAGGAGAGAGTTTTTATCTTTATTATTTTTTATTTATTAGATTTAGATAAAAAAAATAGGAGGGGTTTTTAACAAGATATTTTTATTTTTATTATTTTTTATTTATTAGATTTGGATTAAAAAAAATAGGTGGAGTTATTAATAAGATAGAATGAAGTTGTTAATTTATCTGTTAAAAAGAAGTTGTTATAATAAATAATACGTTATTTATTTTGGCTCATCTACTTTATTTTTTTTTATTAATTAGATGTATTTTATTTTATTAATATAATTTTGTTTTTTAATTATTTTTTATTTATTAAATTAACACATTTGTTAAAATAAAAAATATAAGGTTATAAATAGTCGGGAATGCAACCTGTGAACAAAAATGATCAGGTGATGATATGGTGCAGATATATAAATTTCAAAAATATAATGAAAGTTTTAAATAAAAAAGAGTATACATTTAGCGAGAAAAAAAAAAAAAACACTTGTATCATTAAGGTTGTCATTCTTTGGCAAATAAACCCTAAATATATATACTTAAATTCTCACAATTCGTCAATCGTCAATCCATTTCAATTTTGTTTGTTGCTATGGAACTGTAAGAAGATAGAGAATCATCTAATAATAATTTAAGAAGATAGAGAATCATCCAATAATAGTTAGTCCTTGAGCAGATTCAAACTTTATTTAGTAAATTCATAATTTTGTTTTCTGTTTTATTCTAATTTCTGGAATTATAGCATTTTTTCAAAATTCTTGCCAATATTTGAATTGTGGAGGTTCCTAGATTAAAAAAAAAATGTCTTTCTTTCAATCAATCCTTTCAATTCATGTTTGCATTAATTGATGTTCAAAGTGAGATTGACTTTCTTTTTTTTGTCAACAATCAACAATACTATCATTTGTAAATCAAGGTTTTAGCTAAAGATATTATTTTGTTTGGAAGACATTTTCATTTTATTGATTTCTTTCACTCATTTTAAAGGGAATCTTTTAACAGGGTAGGTATGCAGTCTAGTTTTGATATTTTTAACTAACATGATTTTGTCAATCGAGTAGTAATAAGTTTCAAATTTAATTATGTCCACAAACATGCAATTTATTCAAAATAGTCTCTAACTTTCTCAATTGACATTTTCATACATGAATATGTAACATGTCATTAAAAATGTCTTTCATTAAGTTATTCTTTTAGAGATTATATGATGGACTTATTTTTCAGTATATTCAATTTTTAAATAAATTCTCTATTATGTCTTATAGTAAAATTTATATACGAAAATATTTTATTTTTTCTGACATGAAATCGTAAGATAAAAATTAATACGATCACTTGAGGATGCGACTATGTACTAGATTAATATATATATATATATATATATATATATATATATAAATTTGATAAAAATGAAAAGTGGAATATAATTAATACATTATAACAAATACTTACAATGGTTTATGGTTTTAAAAACTGAAAAGAAAATTACCAGATTTTGAAAATATTGGAGATACTCAAGATACATTCAAGATTTCTAACAGATGTTTTCTTGTTGTATCCAACTCTGATTTGATTCGAAGAGAAGTCTTCCTTATAAAGAGAAAGAGTCTTGTTTGTGCTGCTTTGTGCAGTGAAAGAAATGATGAGATTCGTATATATATATATATATAAGAGAAGAGTTAAATTAATAAATAAATACATCAGAGTTAATGTGGTTCAGTAAATGTGTCAAAGAAAATAATGTGCTCTAATATTTTAACAATCTCATCTTATTTTACAGCTTAAATTTATGTTGTTCAAGTGAATCGATGGATCGAATGTTCTTTTTATGTTTACTTTAACACGTTAGCTTGGAAATAAAGATGTAATCTTTAAGGTGAATTATGTGTTAATATCACATCACATAGGTATATGATGTGATATATTAAATAAATATACGAAATTTTACATAAATTATATAAATATCATACAAAATTTGGATATTTCAAACAAAAGAATTTAATCTTGAAACTCTAAAAATAAAATAAATATTGTAGTCTCTAGTGATGTGCAATCTACATAAAACCCACATTTTTATTTAGTACTTGTTATATAATAGTTTTTAACAGCAAAAATTAATACTTAATAAAACAACTTTTTTAGCAATATATTACAATTTTAATAATAAAAATTAATGATTATTTTAATTTATGATTACATAAAGTTTGTAAAAAAATTAATTAATGATTACAATTTACACAATTAATTTGTTTATTTATTCATCGTTTAAGTATACATGCTTTGAATAGAATATTTAACATTTAATTTTATGATATGACAAGTAAATGTGTAAGTTTGCATAATTTAAAAATTCGTCCCCCACATATCGACAAATCAGCTAGGTCTATCTTTATCCTAGCACATCAATTTTACCTTTCTTTTGAGTTTAATCAACTTTCCTCATCATAATGAACCACATGTGTGTGTTGTAGACATCTTTTCATTCACCTTTCTAACAAACATTATCACATTGATCCATTTACAATAATGCATGGTGAATTTTTTAGCCTTTTTGGTCTATATGTTGCTATGAAAAGACACAACACATAACGCGGAGGGATGGGCCTATATGTTTGGGACCTCTAAAAGAACAAGCTATTTATGTAATATTTATGACCTAAATAATTCACTTTAATCAATTACACAAGTGGAAACATATAACCTAAAGTCACAATCTAAGTGCGAGTATACATTAGTGATATTACTATTCCTCCCAAGATGAAGGCAAAACCAAAAAAGCACTTTGTTTGCCATGTCAAGAGAATAATCGATTTTACAAATTGAGAACCTAGCTCAACCTAGCTTTTGAATTGGAGCTCCACATAAATGTTTCTTCAAATAAGGAAACAAACACAATCCCTAAAAATTCATCTGTTTAAAAATAATTGATTTATTTATAAAAAAATTATTCAAAAATAATAGATTATTTTAATTTTTAATTGTATCCTGTAATTAATATTATTTGTATTATTTTTAATATAACATATTTTACAATGCATTTATGATAGTGACAATACATCAATATATCAAAAAGATAATTTGATAAAATTAATATTTTCTCTTTTCTTTTTAATACGTGTGAAATAATCAAATAATTCAATTATTTTGAGACAATAAATAATATTTGTTGGTGGTAAATTTTAAGTTTAAGGAACATTTGGCCTTGTTAAAGCCCAACAATATCATTACTCATTTGTCAAATTAAACTTTCTTACAACATTCAAGTATTTTCTAAAGGTAAAATGTAAAATTATTTATTTTTTTCCAAAAAAAAAATGTCATATGTTAAATCGTAAAATTCACATTCATTGAATGTGACTACTATTGGACACAATGGATAGGACGATGGCCCATTGACCCAATTGTAGCATGGATTGACCATATATAAAAATTAAGTCAAAAAAAAAAATTCGTCAACTTTTTAATATTTATTTAAAATATATAAAAAAATATTGTTAAATTGAAGCTTATGACATCAATCATCATTAATTTTATTTTTCACTATCAAATTAAAATTTTACATTAATAAATTTTGAAATTCATAAATTACCAAGAATTTTAGAAGAGAGGAGGGATGAACATCGCCTAAAAAAATAATTATATATTTTTAGTTTAACTTAATCAGTTTAACTAAAAATTGGATGGAGCATGAGTTAATCCGTTCGACTTTAGAACCAACCTTGTTTGAAAATATGTGATCTTTTTATTAATAAAAATTATTAATAAATTTTTTTACAAATACAATCTAGTTCTAGTTTTAAATTATTAATAAAATATTTTTAAATATATAAACTTAATAAAAGAACTAAGACAGGCAACGCACAAAACCTAGCTTTCATATAGTGTTTTTTCTTTAGTCTTCTTAAGGGTGGTTTAAGATTATATTTTACTTAAATTTACTTCTTTCACTTGTTTTTTCCCTACTTTTATTCAAATAATTGGTTTTCATGTATCTCTAATATTTTTCATTTTTGTTTGTAATTTCGTCGTCTAAGTACGACGTTATTTTGTGAATTATTTTGATTTTTCGTCTTATTGCGGTATTCTTTTTATTTATATTGACAAATCAACTTCGATCAATGTATATTAATGACTTTGGTGTCATGAATGATGCACTTCCAAATGTATGAATATTTCAGACACTTTAATTTTATTATATTTGTACATTTTGTCACATTTGTAATCGTTTTTCTGTTTCATACTATTAAATCTGAATGTTATAAATTTGTTCACATAATTGTCCATTTTGATGCTAGCAACTTTAAATTATATTATTCTTAATCGATGTAATTTTTATCAATTTTAATGAATGAATATTGTTTTTTTTATAATAAAATAAAATAAAAAGAACTAAAATAGAAGGTTTAAAATTTGATCCCCACAAAATACATATTTAGATAGGGGAGGTGATAGTTAAATCTGATCAGACTCTAGGGAACAATTAATTCCATAAAGGCAAGCGCCAAGATTTAAATATAGAAATTTAAGTAATGAATTTGTAGAAAAATTTTTGTTTAAATTTCCTTCTTTAAAAAAATTATTATAAGTTTTTTATAAATAAAATTTCTATTTTTGTTTTCGGTTATCGAAAGTAATTTTTTTTTTATTTTTTAATTTAACTGTTGAGTGCACTATAAAATAATGCCGGTCAGTTATAGAAAATCTTAATTCTATTTCTGAGTCTAATAGCAGTCAAATATCTTAATTTGAGTGAGTTTAAAAACTTAAATCAATACAACAAATTTTAAAACACACAAATCTAGTTTTTTTTTTTTTGGCAATATAAAACTATCTTGCCAACACAATTGAAGGCTTTAATATGAGACGCAATACCTGTGCGGTGCAGCTCAAAAAGTCTTTTAAGAACCATTTAGAAAATTAACTCTTTGGTAAGAGAGATCATGCTTGTCTGTTTCTGTTAACTTTTGTTTTAAAAAATTTAACTAGAAGAGGACAAACATACATTAAACTATTATGGCAAACCATTTCTTGCCGTTTTCACACTCGTGTGGCGCAAAGTCCATGAACCCAATTTACACCATTCGTGCACTTGCTTAATTAGTGTTTGTCAACAAAATGATGTTCATCAATTATGATACTAAGAAATCATTATTAGAGGAAGAAATCGGTCATATAAAGAATGTATGCGTGATTAAATTATTAATATTTTTTTGTTGTTGTTGATAGAGGTGATTAAATTATAATTTAAAATATGATAGTAATGAATAATATTATTATGTCTATGAGATATTGTCTCTTTTAGGTTTGTTGTGAACCTTCACGATTTTGTCTTTTGTGAAAAAATGTATTGATAGTCTCTGGAGTGTGAAAATAGTTTATAAATCATTTTTAACTTCGATTAACAAATGGTGTGGGACTTTTCGGTCGGGACAAATACAAATAGAATTTGGAGGATTCTACCATACACCTCTACAATTGTTGTACATGTCAACCTCAAGACACATGAAAAGATAATTTACCCGTTTGACCATTTATTATAAGTTTCAAAATTGATAGGTTTCGGAAGTTTCAAAATTTTGAAACTTTCGGAAGTTTCAAACTTTCGAAATAAAGATTTCATTTCGAAAGTTATCAAATATGGAAAGTTTCCAAATATGGAAAGTTTTGAAAGTTTCTAAATTTGGAAAGTTTCAAAAATTTCTATGTATGGAAAGTTTCGAAACTTTCCTATTTTGAAATTTTCTATTTCAGAAGTTTTGAATTGTTTGATAGTTTCGAAGATTCTGGAAATTACCATTTCGAACCTTTCAAATATTCTATAAATTTTATATTTTGGAACTTTGAAATATTTGAGTGTCACTTACTTTTGATTTCGAATATTTTGAAAGTTTCGAAGGTTAAAGTAATTTTTCTAAAGTTTCGAAATAGGTGGTGAAAAAATGAGAAGTTAAAAAAATTAAAGGTTTTATAGATGGTTAAAAGAGTAAAATTGTATTTTCACGTTGATTGCGGGTGACAAATTTAAATGTGGAGTACATGGTAGAATCCTCTAGAATTTGCCATAAAAAAAAGAAAAACAATTGGATTTAATTTAATCTTATGGGTTTCGGATCTTATGGATTTTGGCAAAGTTATATTTCATTGGTATTATATAAATTCTCTCTAGAAGGTATATTAAATCTTTTACTAACTAAAGTAGTTGAGTTTATATGATTAATGACATCTAATTAAGGTAAGATTATTCTTTAGAATTGAAATAATTGTTTATGATAGTTTATTTATTTGAACTACAAATTTATAAATAAATTAAAAAGGAAGAAGTCGAATGTTAAAACAAAAAATATGCCACTTGTTTCACTTTTAACTTCCTCTCTCATGAGGTCTAAACAAGCCTCTTTAGTCAAAAACAATGCTACATAAGTTCCTACCAAAAAAAAAGGAAGAAAGTTTGTGTCAAATATGTGAAACTATATGTCAACTACCAAAATATCTTATTGTTTAAGGTATACTCCTAATTAAGTGGGTGAGTTAGTGAGTCACTAAGTAAACATCTTGGTTATAAATAAAAAATTCTTGTTAACATGGTCTTGGTCATTGAATTAGAATGAAGCACTCAAAACTTAATTGATTTGCAACTGTTATTTTGCACTAACACCTAATACCCTTTTAATTTGTATATCAATAACATCTAATTTTCAATTTTTTGGGAGAGTCTTGTCAAGTCAACTACTAGTGTCTACTCTTTTTCCCTTATAAACTCATTTTACATATAAAATCATTGTTGACTTCTATTATGGTAAAGAATTGGAATGTTGTAGGATTTTTAAATTATTATTTTTGTCAATAAAGTTCTAGAATTTCATATTTGTTGCTCTTTGAGTTTAAATGGGCAAGTGGCTTTAGGCCTGCATATTTGAAAGCCCAGCTACGTATAATCTGAACTGGACTAAGATTAATGAACTGTTGAGTTGGTTATTTGTACTGGATCGTACGGGCTTCAGTATACTGAATCTTATACAAGAAATTCCAAAACTTGTGTTAGTCATATGAGTTAGGGGGTTTCTACTTGCACCTCGCTATTTCTTAATAACCCTCTTATAGCTCTTTCTGTTAAACATGGCCAAGTGAATCAAGTGGTGTATGATAGAAAAAGTAATTTTAAGTTTTTGATTTACTTATTCCACGCTTATATGTAAACTCTCAACATTTTTTTTTTCTCACTTCTACTTCTCTTTCTCTCGGTCAAAGCATATATTGAAAAACAAATTTGATAGCACCGTTACCCACTACTGAAAAAAATATAAATATTAAAATAAATCATAGACATAAAAAAATGGTTATTAAATTTGACGCATCTAACTCTTAGCTACGAAATTAAAGATGAACTTTGTCTATTTTGTCTCTAAATTTCCGTTGACAAGGTCCTAGAGGCAGATATTTGACCAAGTGAAAATAGATTGAAATTGAAGAAAAGATAATGTGTTGAAGGATTCATCATATGACTATGCGAATACATAAATATAAAAATTGAAATTACTTATGCACCATGCACCACTTAACTCACTTGTGCATATTAGACATGATATTTTTTATAGTTAATTAATCTTTCAAATGTTGGCTTCTAAAAACTCTCGTTGTAAGTTAAAAAGGCATTTTACATGTTTGTGAAGTATCATAAAGTCTAATAAATGGCGAATGATTCAAATCCCACAAGATTCACGTAGTTTATTTTTTAACTTTTTTCTTATACTATATATATATATATATAGACACACTTAAGTGTAGAGAAGTTAAGAATTTCAAATTCAAATTTAGAGAAGTTAAGAATTTCAAATTCAAATTTAATTTCAAACTTATGTATATCAATATCTCTACAACTACCAATTAAGTTTTATTAATGAGACAAACTTTATTGTATTCTAATTAAGACATGGCATTAACCTTTGACAAAGTAAAATGTATTACACTTAAGACAAGATATTAACATTTGGTTTAGCCTCTAGTGTATAACATGTGAACATCTACATTGTAATTACATTACTTTTTGGCTTAATTGCAGTTTTGGTCTCCCTATTTTAGCTGAATTGCGAAAGTAGTCTCCCCAGTTTTATTTCTCCCCAGTTTTAGTACCCCAAATCAGAATTTTGGTCAAAAACTTAATGAAATTTTATTTTTTTGCATTTATTTAAGTCACATAATGTCTCAAGATCTCGTTGTGCAACAATTGTTCATAAAATCTATGATCTTAAATAGTGTGATGTGACTTTAAAAAATGTTACTTTATCAAGTTTTGGACTAAAATTATGTTTCGGGAACTAAAATTGGGGAGAAATAAAATGGGGGGACTACTATCGTGAATCAACTAAAATAAGGGGACCAAAATTGCAATTAAGCCTTACTTTTTTTATGAAATAAAAACAATTAGTATCGAAAAATGAAATTAAAAAAAATATATATAGAAAGCCAAAAGTGAAAAAATATACCCTAAATTTTTTTTTTGGACGTATATTTCTTTGGAGAGTTTCAATATTCGTTTGTTCTAGATTAATGTTTATGAATTTAAAAATACGTAGATGAATTTTTTATGTTTTTTTTAATGTGTTTGATTATAAAATTTTGAGGGTAAATAAAATAAATTTAGTAGTATACATTATGAAATTAAACTTTTATAAACAATATTCAAATTCTAAAAAAATTTATATTTCACAAAAGAAAAATAAAATACATAATCAAAAATGTTAATCACATCTCAATTAGTCGAAGGAAGTTGTCTACGAATAAAGGACAAAATTATAGGAATGAAAAAAAAAATTATTTTATTGTGATTTCTCAATCAATGATTGAGATTTCACTTTTGAATTTTATTTTTATTTTTTGACTACAATTTAAAAAAGTTAAAAAGATATCAAAACTCAGAACACTCTTTATAAAATGTTGAACACACTATACTAAATTAAAATTAGGATTTGTGGAGTATATTTTTGCACATTTCATAATATTGAGTTGTTTTTTTGGTGTCGTTGTTGTTATACTTAGTATTAAAATACTTTTGATCTTAGCCTAATAAGGGAATTTCTTACAAATATTTGAAATATAATATATTATTGTGTATTATTTTCATTTTTATCCATTAAACTGTATATAATGTCTTAATTTTTTTTTTATTTTTTTATGTGATTTCAAAATTTTAGTATGCACTTGACCATGATTACACTAATGATATTAACTCCCTTCAAAAATATGAATGTGCTTTCTATTTATGAATTTTAAGAACATTATGTTGTTGTGTGAGCAACATCAATTCAATAAGTGATTTTATGGATTAGACCTCTTTATGGAAAGTTAAAATATAATATCAACGCGTTACGCATCATTTAATAATAATATGATTGACATTGAGATGTGTTTAAAATATACTCAAGATTATTTCTGCAATCTAAAATAACTACTTTCAACCAATCACACTAAAAAGGGGGAAGTATATGAGTTACGTCAAACTATTAATTGAATTGGTGACTTTGGATTGGACAACAAAATTTTTGAGTTTGATTTCAAGTTGGTGGTAAATATTCATATAAGAATAACAGTGACTGTATTTAGTCTTTGTCAGTTTTTAGTTAAAGCTTTAAGGTAAAGTTTATTAGGAGACAAACTAATCTGGAGGAAGAAGTATATAATAAGTTATCGTAAACTATTCATTAAATTAGTGGTTTTGGATTAGACAACACAACTTTTGAACTTGACTTGAAGTTGGTGGTAAATATTTACATCATATTAATAATGACAATTCTTATTTTGATTTTATAATTTGTGACTGTATTTAATCTTTGTTGGTTTTTAATTAAAATTTTAGAGTAAACTTTATTAGAATACAAATTAATATAGAAGTTCATCAATTGGCTTGAATAGCTACATCTAGCGCTAGTTCTCGATATTTTGATACTATTCCATCGTGTATTGAACATGGATCTCTATATAAAATTTGAAAAAGTAAAAAAAAGTAAAAAAAAAAAGTGTATTTGCACTAGAAAGAATAAAACATCACAAAATAAGAACTTATTTTCTTTAAACTCTCCCACCTTCTTTTGATTAATAGTCAAGATCTTATGGTATAGAATTTTCCAATCTACATAAAACAAGACAAGCTATACTTATATCTAATAGTAATCGTAGTATAAACGGTAAATAATAACTAAAAATAAAGATAAACTTATTTATTTTATTGATTTATTCTATTAAATACGTCGAACATTAAAATAAACCTTTGATCTTCAAATATTGAAGTGTTATGTTGGACAAATATTATTCCATCTACTAGACTCATATTAATTTAGTTTCTTAATTCCTCAAATTTGAGCATTAAGATTTTTTGGGATCTAAATTACATACTTTTCCAACATAAATATTTAGCGTTACAACTTGCAAATGCTCCATTTTTATTTTCTCTTACCTTGCCACTTAAACCGGTGCTTCCTCTTCTTTACCCCTCAGAAGCTTCCTCTTACAAGTAAGAGAAGATTCCAATTTTCCTTCGTTCTCTCATTTCCCGTGTCTTCTTATTTTCATGTACGTTCTGTTCCTGCGTATAAATACAAAACACTAATTAACAATTTAACATTCATTTCACTTTCATTTCCCTATTATCAATCAAATCAGAGTTTTCTCTTCACAATCCTCTTTCTACCTACTACTTCCATTTTCGCGTATTTTCATTTTTTCTCGATTAAACAAAACAATCAACTATTTCCCCTTTCCCCAACTTTCTCGGATTCTAGGTCAATTTTCTCTTCAAAACCTTTTCGCTTTTGAAGAATCGCACTTTTCCTCTCTTTTGTAAATTAGGTCGTGAATTGGCAAAACCTCAGTGGTAAGAAATCAACAACATGTTCTTCAGCGGCGATCCTTCTAATCGCAAACGCGTCGATTTAGGTGGTCGCAGCACGAAGGAAAGGGACAGGAAGAATCTTCTAGAACAGACGCGATTGGAACGTAATCGGCGTTTGTGGTTGCGTCAGCAGAACTCTGCTGCACTTAGGATTCAGGTTTTTCCTGCTTCTCATTGCATTTGATTTTGATTTGATAATTTTTATTCGATCAGTTATGCTTGCTTGATTGTAGAGTAACTCAAATGTCTTGTAGTGACAATCGGTGCTTTTTACTAATCATTGAACTTTAGGTGTATTTTCTTATGCATTTTGCATATGTGTTTGCATTTTTAATTATTGATAGTGTGAAGTATTTGGTGCGTGAAGCTGGTTGTGACATTTTAAATTTCCATTTTTAAGTCTTAGGTTTAGTGTTTTGTTTTCCATCGAGTGTTCCAAAACTAGAGTTTTCCTTTGTTGGAACTACACAGGGAGTTGAGCTGGTGTGAGCAGAGTTGTCGACTAGTCATACCTAGCTATCATGGCTAGCAAGGTTTTAAATACCGATTGCTTGCAGATTTTTATCAACGAGTTTTCGCCACGGCTGTTGGGCTTGTATGGCGTTTTTGTCTTGGCCATTTTCCGTTATTTATGTTATTTATCTTCACTATGTTAATGAAACGGAGAATAACAGTAATGAGGGCTATAGAGTTTTGTCATGGTCGTTTTCTCGATCGCGTTCGTTTATTTAAAACCTTGACGGCTAGTTGAATTGCTATTACATTGATAAAAGAGAAGAATAATATTGTGAAGGAAGGAGACAAAATACATCTCTAGAATTAAAATGAAAACCAAGTTCTTAAAACTCTGTACATATTGATTATAAATGTTACTCTGAAATAACTTAATTGGGCACCAATTAAAAGGCAGAGACACAATACCAATGTAATGAGAAAAGACACTTATGTGGACATTATTCTGCGGGGTTGCAATATCATTCACGATTCTCAACCCAACAATTAAGGGCCTTGTGTAATGCAACCTTTTTTGCTTTTCAAAAATTGGAAACAAAGTATATACAAAGTGAAATAAGGTGACATTTTTGGAATTAAAAGTAAAGTAGAAAGTAAAATAAGAAAGTATTTTTTAAACAAAATTGACTCTTAGGAGTGAGGGAGAGTCCATTCTTACCATACTCCAACCACATATACTAGAGAAAAAACATCACACTGCTATAAAAAGCATAACATTTATATTCTTTTCAAGACATTTGAAACTTATTGTAGAAGATTAGTCTGAATTGAAGAGACATACCCATCTTTCACCATGAACTCCAAATAAGTTATTCTATAAAAAAGTTATTTTCCTTATAATCCATAAAGAAATAGGCACATGTTTGCTAAATATGGCAAACAACATATTTGAAATAAATTATGATGTATAGATTGAAATTGTTATATTTGATTCCATCTCAATTCATCAATTATATATTACATATCAATTTGTTAAGTGAATACTATATTATTCTATAATGCACATTTTTTAATTCACTGCTTAAAAATGATACACACACATATTTATATCTAATATTTCAAATGAAGTAATAATAAATAGAGTTAGTAATACATCCTTATCTCTCTCTATTTGTATTCAAATATAACACAACTACACAAGTATTCTGTTTTTTTCTCTTCAGTAAATGAGAAAGTGTAAAAAAGTAAAATGTCAAATAAGTTGTTATATAAGAAACTCGTGGAGGAAGTTCAAAACAAAATGTAGGAGCTAGCAATCCCCATATATGTGTGTTTTTTGGGGATGGGAGAGATTTTGGTTAGAAGAGGGGCAATGGAGGAGATAAAAGTCTAACATTTAAATGTCTACCAACCAATTGTACTACCAAAATTGATGTGAGTTTCTACTCAAATCTAAAGAAATTAGTAGTATAAAAGAAATCATACTTTATCATATCATTTAGAAGTAAACTTCCAGGGGTTTGCATGAGTTGCACTAGTCTTGGGGTTGGCATTCCGCCCGTTGCTGTCTGAACCGTTGCTTTATATTACTTGGTGCCATCATGAGGTTGTCTATAATGGAAAATGCCATAACCACGTAGGCACTTGACAATTTTTCTGGGCATTTATTTCCTACTACCTGATTGCCTGTGTCCTTCGATTCAACCAAACAACTGATCACATTAATGATTTTAAAATATCATTCACCATTCATGTTCAAAAATAGGATCATAATTTATCAATTCTTATTTAGCAAATATTATACTAGTGATCTCCTAAGGAGGATGCTCGTCAATCCTGCCTTCATCATACCTCTGATTTCCTGAATTTTAAATTTTGAATATGATAGCAGGCCCATAATGAAAAGGGTCTATACTAGGAACAATAGGGAAGTTGCAGAGTATCATTCCCCAACTGTTTAGTGTGTGCAACCGAGGTTCAACTCCCTGATGTTGAGATCTTATACTTTCGTTTGTGAATCTTTCTATTTCTCATGCTTTGTGTAACAACTTGATTCAGTTAGTTTTACTGTTACATGGGGAGAAAAGTATTGCTAAAATAGATGGCAAAGAGTGGAAATTCAGCTTAATAATGCATCACACTAACACTTCCTTTCGTTCTAGTCTACTGGTTGGGTTCTACCAGATATCCCATCTTAACCCTGATCTCTTAATGATCACCCCAACATTTTTAGAGGAATGATTTGAGTTTGTTTTCACAGTGATGATTTTATGGTTTATTTAACTGACTAATTTCATTAAACTCTGTGTACTTAATGATTTCCACATGAAATATTTTGTTTTTAGTGAATTATGACCAAGATATTTTCTATGCTTTACCTCTTTAGTCAAAGACTAAAAATAAGTATTTGTATTGATCTTGTTAATTACGATGTGTGATTGTTGAATGATGCTATGCATTTTGCATTTATGAAAAAGAGAAAAAAGTTGGTATGTGCTGTCTAAAATGCATTATTTACTTTAATTTTTGATGGTCAGTGTTTCTCATTGGTACGTTGGGTGAAATTTATGTTATGCGTTTATGAAATAAATATTAATGTTCACATCTTTATGAAGTTATGATATAACATTTCCTAATTTTAGAGTTCACCGAGCTAGATTTGTTTTGATATGTGCTCTACTTGATAAAATGTACGCCTATAACTGGGGAAGTGCATTTCTGATGAATGGGGTGATCTACAATTCATATTTTTCTTGCAAATTGTTGACTGATTCGTGCTACAGAAATGCTTCAGAGCGAGAAAAGTTGTCAGGATAGAACAGTCTAAGCTGCGAGAGAAATTCCTTAGAATCTATGGAAAGAACTGCCCTAACGTTGACAGGTGAAATTTGATTGCCATCTCTGTATTATTATTGCATGAAGTCGAAAGATGTTTTAAACCATTCAGTAAAATTATTAATAGCATTGCCTTAGTTAAATATTGCAATACTGTCACAGCTCATTTTAATACCATTTTGTGTGCATTCAGGAATGCTTTTGGTCCAGATTCTGATTTCCTCCGCCAGTTCCTCTATTTCTTTAATGCGGAAAATATTGATGATTTTTTAGTTCTAGTGCAAATTTGCCGATTGCTTCTAAAGTGTGTTCAAGAGAATGGTAATTGTTAATTTGTTATTCGGCATTTGCATTGCTTTTACTGTTTATTTTCTACTGTACTTCGGTTGTAAGTTTATGCACTTTTTTTGTCTGTATTCTCCTTTTCCTAAAATATTTTGGCTTTATATGCACTAAAATAATATGGGTACATTTGAGAACCACAGTGGGGATGATACAGTTAAGGACTAAGTCCCTCTTTATATTTTAGGAATATACGTTTAGCAAATCAGCAGTCACTAATTTTGGGAATCACAGTTCACACCATCCCACACAAGTCACACGCTGAAGTATATCATATGTCCACTATACAATACAGTATGAATGGGAAAGAGAGGTAGATGTAACCAAAGAATTCAATTGATGTTGTTAAAATGGATAGAGGCTTTGGGTATTATTTGTTCTATTGAAGCTTAAAATGGAGAATCCCGTGGTATTGTATTGGACTAAATGTCAGGTGGGAAGTAGACAATGAGAAAATAATTTCAATGTTGTAGAGATGAGAATCTTACGATGGATGAGTAGATACACAAGACAAGATAGGATTAGTAATTAATGTATCAAAGAGAATTGGGTAGCATCTATGTGCAAAAAAATTAATAGATGGTTGAATGCCATTGTAAGTGGAACCCCATTAAGGGGAGTAGAATAGATGACGTTTAGTCCAATAATCAGAGGTAAAAGACCACCAGGAAAAGGTATAGGCCACATCATTAAGAGAAATTTAGATTTAAATGGGTTTGTTATTAGACATGATTTACAATGGTTATGGTATATTATAAAGTCATTTGATCCATATGCCAATCTTGGTGGAAAAGGCTTTTGTTGATGTTTGTTTCCCCATGCTGTGATAGAACTGTTTTAAAACATAGAAAAAGATGGTGTTTATGATAGAAAAGAACTGTTACAGTCCATGTATTTGATAGATCTAGTGCTCTCCCACTCTAAGTGCCTTTCAAAATCGAAGACACTCACTTTAACCCCCTCTTCTATTATTTATAGCCTGTCATCTGACAAGCCTAACTAACTAACTAACTAACTGTTTAACAAACAAACTAAGAGGTTTCTTATCATGCTGTTTGTAAGGCTTATGATGATTGTTTTAGCTTAGGATGCACAAAGACATAAATATGTAATTTTTCTTTCTTTCTGCATGCTCCTATTTTTGTCTTTGGTGCTTGTTAGAATAAAAACAATTTGAATATCTGTAGATATCTGCCTGCATCCTTGCTAATTCTACAACTTTACGCGGGGAACAAAACTTAATGCGTTGTATTAAAATATATGAAACAGGGGATGTTGTGAGTCTTTTTGCTGGCGTGGATTACTCGTCCATATGTGCTTTGGTGAACTACCGCGTGAAGAAACTTGCATATACTTGTATTCGTGCAGTACATCATAATAGGTTGGCTTTATTTAGTTTACTTCTCTAATTTTGGTCCTATGGCTTTGCTTAGTCCCTTTCTGTTTGTTATTCTCAAGAATTAGGTAAAAAATATATTTTATTGAATGAAAATATGTTGACAATACATCGAATATATATACAAGGTTACTATACAATCAAATCTCTATTAGGGCTCTTATATAATCAAATCCCTATTAGTACTCCTATACAATCAAATCCTTATACTTGAGGGATATTTTTAATAATAAAACAAAAACAAATTTTGACACTCCCTCTCAAGCTGGTGAATAGGTGTTCTCTATTCTCATATTGGATACAATTCTTTCAAAGTTGTTCCTGTTAGCCCTTTAATTAGAAGGTCTAAGGTTGCCTTGGGAGGAGACTTTTGGAGTGCAAATTAGGCCACTATCGAGTTTTTCTTTGATGAAATGTTTGTTGACTTCAATACATTTGGTTCTGTCATGCTGCATTGGATTATGTGCTATGCTAATAGCAAATTTATTATCACAATAGAGTTTCATTGGTTCATCCCACTTTATCTTCAAGTCCTCCAAAATGATCTTCAACCATAGTAACTTGCATATCCCTTGTGCCATTGTCCTAAATTCTGTTTCAGCACTGGATCTGGATACCACACTTTGTTTCTTACTCTTCCAAGTCACAAGATTCCCACATAGGAAAGTGCAATATCCTGTGGTTGACCTTCTATCTACAATTGACCCTGCATAGTCAACAACGATATATGCTTCAAGACCCACATTTCCATTTCTTTTGAACAAAATTCCTCTTCCTGGAGTTCCTTTCAAATATTGCACGACTTTGAGTGCAACTTTCAAGTGTACTGCCTTTAGTTAGTGCATGAATTGACTAACTAGGCTTATAGCGAAGGTAACATCAGGTCTAGTATGTGAAAAATATGAGTCTTCCAACTAATCTTTGGTACATTTCCTTGTCAACTGCAATGTCTTCTGCATTTCTCAACTTTAAATTTAGATCGTTCAGTGTACTCGCTGGTTTGCATGTTGTCTTGCCCGTTTCTTGCAGAATATCTGTGATTTATTTTTGTTGGGATATGAAAATTCCTTTCTTACAGTGAGCCACTTTAATTCCCCAGAAATAATGTAACTTTCCCAAGGTTTTAATCTCAAATTCCTTGGCTAGGTGTTGTCCTAACAGTTGTTGCTCCTAGACCCACCATAACTCTAACGAACCTCCCAAACCACGCTTGTGGCAATTGTTTAAGCCAATATAGAGCCTTTTTTAGCTTAAAAACGGTGTTGGCAACAATATGCTCACTGTATCTAGGTGGTAAGTCCATATAAATCTATTCTTCTAGATCTCCACGGAGGAAGACGATATAGAGCCTTTGTGAGAAAGGCTTTATGGGTAAGTGAAAATTGTTCAAAACATAGGTAGTTGGATAAAGGGTAGAATGACTTATTGATATATGTCCTAGTATTATTCTTAAGGGCAATTGGGATAAGAAGGTCATCATAAGTTGGTAGTGCGTTGAATTCTAATTCCTATGCATATGAAGATTCATAGATTGGATTACTAGAGTTTGAAGTGTTAAGGGAAGTTACCTCATGTAAGGTCGAATTGGAGTAATGGATGTGAATAGATTCAGGATTGGCCTTTGTTCTTCTTGTATATACTAGATTCTTTCCATATCTTACATTAGTATCATCATTTCCATCTTCCTTTGAATCAGTTTCAGTCTCAACATTGTCATTTCCTTCATTTCCATCTTTTTCAAAATCAATTTCAGTCTCAATTTCTAGTTCAAGAGTCAACTCAGGAAGCATAAGAGAGTCATCTTCCTTGTATTCTCCTTATGAAGATGAGTTAGACCAAAAAACTTTCTTGTTGATGGAAGGCGACATCTCATGAGACATAATTTTTGGATGGTGTATGATAACATTTGTATCCCTTTTGGGTGGAAGAGCTAGGTAGTCAAATCCCAGATAGCGGCACGTCGCGGCCAACCCCAAAAACTGGGATAGCGGGATGACCACTATTTTTTTGGACAAATTACATAAATAATACTATAAAAACATATATTTTTATACAAAATTAACAATGACTCAAACTCTGAAATATTCATAAGTACCAATAAAAAGCAAGTCATAATCAAAAGATACATTTAAATACTTACAAAAGTTAAGGAAATAAAGATAAATATAAAAATAGAGGCAAAAAAACTTGTAAAAAAACAGAAAAAAAAGCAAGAATAAGTAAAAAGAAGGAATAAATAAGAAAAGAAAGAAGGAATAAGTAAAAAAAGAAAGAATTAAAGGGAAGAAAAAAAAAAACAGAGAACGAAAGAAGGAAAAAAAGGAGAGAAAGAAAGAAGAACTTGGGTAATGGACGGCAGTGGCTGGAAGGTGGGCTGCGGCTGGATCTTGCAGGAAAGGAGGGAGTGTTCGCAAAAAACTGAGAGTGTTTGAAGGAGAGAGAAGGACAATGAAATTAGGTTAAGAGCGAAAAACCTAAAGTACCTTTTTAAAAAATAAAACACATCCACGTTTTTGGGCCACAAGAAACACGCAACTCGAATGCGACCCGTGACCCACAAACTTAGTAAGAACAACCGTTTTCTTATTTCGCACCGCTCCGCAGCCAGGCACTGCGCCGCTACGCTCTGGCGCGATCCCGTCGTGAACCGGCATTGATGACTATCTAGTGGAAGAGAACCCGATAAAGACTTATTTTAAGACTTTAGGATCCAATTTCCCTTTACTATCACTATGGATATAGACAAACGACGCGCCCAAATTTTTTGGGAGTAAGGTTACTAGAGGTGGACACATTAGGGTAGAACCAAGACAATGCCTTGATGGAGTTTTGAAGTCAAGGACACTAGAAGGTAATCGATTTATGAGATACGATGCAGTTAAAACTACCTGTCACCGAAATTTCATGGGAACTTTATTTTGAAATAACATCGCTCAAGTTTGATCTAACAAGTGCTCATTTTTCCTTTTAACAATCCTATTTTGTTGGGGTGTTTTTAACACATGAGGACTCATGAATAATGCTCTCCTTTTGACAGAAAGAATTAAGTCCGTGAGGAAAGTTATCTTTGGCATTATCAGACGAATCCTCTAAATACTCACTCCAAATTAGGTTTTTATCATGGAGAAGAACTATACAAACACATAACTGACTTCAGATTTTTGTTTTAGTAAGTAAACCCAAGTAACCCAAGTACAATTATCAATAAATGTTACAAACTAACGAGCTCCTGGTATATTTGGAACATTAGAGGGACCCTATACGTCAATATGAACTAAACGGAATAGAAAAATACTCATTTGGTTACTAATTGGAAAAGGTACATGTTTGTGTTAAGCTAGCTCACACACTTCACAATGAAGACTTTCTACCTCTACTTTTTTGAAGAGGGAAGGGAACAACTATTTTATGACTCTAAATGAAGGATGATCTAGGTGGCAATGGTACAAAATGACCTTGTCCCAGTTGCTCTTTATTGATTTAGAAAAAAAAAGAGTTGCTATTGCTGACTAGATTTGGAGGAAGATTTTGATTATCTAAGTAATCAAGACCATTCCATTCTCTAGCATTACCAATTGTCCTCCCTGAATTCTTGTCTGGAAGGACATAAGATTTGTTATAAAAAACATTACATAATAGGTCGTGTGTTAGTTTTTATATGGAAATTAAGCTAGTGGACAATTTAAGAATATGAAGTATGTTTCTAATTATGGATGGGTTTATTTGGACATCTCCTTGACTTGCTGCAATTATAAGGGTACCATTTGCCGTTGATATTTTCTTGTTGCTAGGACAAGTTGAATAAGTGGAGAAGTGTGTAAGGGTGTCATGTGGTCAGTGGCTCCATAATCCGGTATCCAATATTGGTTATAGGTTGTATCTGAAGCATTAAGTTGAAAAGAAAATTGAAACTTACCAAGAGGAAGTATACTTGTATATACCAGAGAACTAGTACCTATTGGTTTCTCCAACTTCCTAAGAAATGATTTCATCTTATCTACTTTATCTTCATTAAGTTGAGCCGATCCACTTTTGCTTTCTTTAGCTGTCATATTTGTAAAATCAGCAAACAGACGATATTAGAGATGAAATATTGATCTATCAAATAAAACAAACTTCAAATGTCCAAAAAATATCCACAAACTATAAGTGTGCTATAATGTCGCAATAAAAAAGTTCGAGCAAAAACCGTGTGAGTTTCAAATGATCCAAACAAAAGTGATTCGATAAAAAAGTGAACCCAAAAAACGAAACGAGAAACTACTGATCTACAATTTGGTTGAAAATAGCGGTGACTAGAGGTCTAGAAGGCGGTGCGTGGTGCCCACGCGCCAGAGATGACGTTGCAATTGTGAGTCATCCGCCGAATTGGAAGGTGCACGTGAATAGGCTGTTGACGACGACGCTTTGGGTTTCACCTATCAGATGAAAGAGAGTCTTGTGGTGTGGGCGGTGGCGTGAAGTAAGTTGTCAAAAGTGGTCAAACGGGCGTGAACAGTAACAACATGAATATTGAACACACTATGGCCGTGAATAGGTCAAAAGAAATCTCTAGTTGCTGTTATGAAGGTAGCAAAAAGGGCCACGATGAAGGTGACTAAGGTTTTTGGAAAAAAGAAACAACAATGAAGGCAACAGGTTTATGCGGAAGCAAGACTCCCAAAGACCAAGAGCTCTGAGCCTTTGGTACCATCTCAAGAATTAGGGTAAAAATATATTTTATTGAATTAAAATATGTTGACAATACATCAAATATATATACAAAGTTACTATACAATCAAAACTCTTTTAGTACTCCTATACAACCAAATCCCTATACATGGATATTTTTAATAATAAAACAGAAACAAATTTTGACAACTACTTTTCTCTTTCATTTATTATTATTTGAAGAATGTCACCTTTTGATTTTATTAACTCTTGAAATATATATACAAGAGATTTGATTATAAATTTATAATCAACTTTAACGATCCTTTTGAGTCGTTCAAATTAGGTTGAGTTAGTTCTAATTGTAGTTTGTTCTTTTATCTCTTGTGTTGAAGGCATAAAACAAATCCCGTACCTTCATCTAGTAACTTATGCTTTTAGTAGAGTTGCTCTTTGACATGGAATCAAAGCCTCCATACATAATCAAGTGGTCAGGTTTTCACTGTTCAATCCCTGTCACCCTCCACGATCAAGTGCACAAGTTTGAGAAGGCTTTTGCGAGGGGATTTGTTACTTATAGGAAACAAATTTTCTCCTAACAACTTAAGTTTTAAGGCGAGTTGGTTTGTTGAGAGAGAGAGAACATAAGGTATTTGATGGGGAAGAGTGCTTTTTGGGAGTTTGAAATGTAAAAATGGGTACTATTGTTTTTCAGTTGAGTCTCAAAACTGCCCATCATTTTTCAACATTGAAAATAAGGAGTTTTTTAAGACATAAGGGTGTCTTTGGTTGGAGGAAGGGGAGGCAATATTTAAAAAAAACAGGTGTTTGGTTCAAATTTTAAGAGGGGAGGGAAGCAAAATCCCTCAGGAAGTGATTTTTGCTCTCCATCCATTTTGGGGGATTTGGAGGGGAGGGGAGGGAGCCAATATAACTTAAAAACCATTTAAAATCCCTCCCTTCCCCTTGAACCGAACACAAAACTATTAAAAGTCCCTCCCTTCTGTTGAACCAAACGAACCCTAAGAGAAAAAACATGCGGATCAAGTATAAAATATTCTTTATGTTGTCTTAACTATCCGGTTCCGAGGGGAAAAGGGTCCCCTTGTAAACTGTAATTTGTTGGGAGGTAAGTATAGTTTGGCCAATAATTGTTCCAGCCAAATATCGAAATCTCCCAATTGATTCCACCTTGACTGAAGCTTTTTAACCACTTGAGCCATTACATTTGGCTAGAGATTAGAGTATAACAAATTCTTTAACAAACTAAAAAAAAATTGAGAGCTCACTTCTAAATATAGCTCGAAGGATGAGGGTGCCCAAACGCGCATATATATGTATATATATATTGCACAACCCAATTACATTTGGCTAGAGATTAGAGTATAACAAATTCTTTAACAAACTAAAAAAAAATTGAGAGCTCACTCCTAAATATAACTCGAAGGATGAGGGTGCCCAAGCGCGCATATATGTGTATATATATTGCACAACCCAAGAACCATGGCAATGTGGGATTCATATACAACTTTGAGGAAATTTTGGACTTTGGAAATGGTTGTCACAGGAATCTCTAACGACTTGGAGATTGAGTTGAAAACTCAAAAAAGGACTTAGTTTATCAGTTTTTTTATCACTGAAGTTTCTGGCAAGTGAAGTTCCAAGAATTCGGACCCTGAATGGAATAATGTTTTCTTCATATAAAATCATTAAATCACTGTTTCCCAATAACTAAAACTTTTTCATATAGCATTTCCTATTTCTTACATGCTGGCATGATCTCTGACTTATTTTTTCTGAATATTTCTTCAATATATTTGTATACTTCACTTCTTATTTATAATAAAATTTGAAGTACTGTTATTTAAGGTATGCCTTTGGTTTGGCTAATTTTTTTTTTTTTGGTGCTGTCTTGCTTATATATTACTATATTACTTTACGTGACAGAAATCAGTTGAAGGATCAACTTTTATTGACTCCAAACGAGTCTAGTGCATCAGCTATTCCTTTATTGGAAGTTCTAGTTCTTTTGTTAGATCTCAAACTGCCATGGAGCTGTAAGATAGTAGGATATCTCTCTCAAAACAATGGATTTGGCCTACTTAGGGAGATTATTCTTATGGGAAAGGTAACTGAGTTCATTTTTTTCTGTTTTATTTCTTAGAACCCTATAAAATTAATGCAGCTTTGAGAGCAAGTAAGGATGTTACGGTTAACATTTATATTTTAGAAGAATTTAGCAACTAAAATGGTTAATCAAGTCAACACATTAACTATGTTTCAATGTTTGCAAATTATATTAACCAGTGTTTTTGTTAATCAACAATCGTCCCAAAATGTGAATATTGTCACTGAACATACTAGGAAAATAGCGGTAGCTTCTAGGAAATTGTTAAACTAATTCATTAATTTGGAAGTAGTGGTAGCTTCAATATATATATATAACTATGAAAATGTGAAACCAATCTTTGGTGAAAGGATGCAGCGAAAACATCTTAGGAAATAGTGGTAGCTTGACTACTCTCTCTCAAGTTGCACTTTATATCTTTGTAATCTTCATGAATACAAATTCATTAACTACATTCAGCTGGGTGTTAAATTATTCAAGCACATTCAGAAAAATCACCTCCTTTCAATTTTCACAGTCTAGCCTAATCTTTATTCTCATAAACTACTAATGCTTATCCTGGCGACATTTAATTAATCTTGAAATTTTGACCACTGTTTTTCAATGATCAACATGATGAGAATTAAGGAATTGATTTGCCACACTAACTGCAGAGAAATGTCTAATCTAGGGGTTAGTCAAATAACCCGACCTTCCTACTAATCTCCATTATGTGTGTGGATCTGGTAATAATTTGCCTTGATTAGTGAGAAGGTTAACATTTGGATCCATGGCAGTATAGACTGGTTTACAATTTAGCATTTTGATTTCTTCAAGAATATCAAGAAAATAATTAATTAGGGAGATAGGAATTCCCGACTTTGACCAAGTAACTTCAATTCCTACAAAATATCTCAATCGACTTGAGTCTTTTGTTTCAAAGTGATGAAACAGATGCTCCTTTAACTGTTGAATTCTGGTATGATTACTTTCTGTTATAAGAGTATCATTTACATAAACCAAAAGATAGATACACAAGTTAGATGAATACTTAGAAAATACTATTAGGATTTTATATTGGGTCTAATTCATCTTTACAAAACTAGCTTGTAAGGTGATAGGAGGGGTGCATCTCTTTGTGAACTATGTTTAGGCCTTACGACTACTCAATGTGGGACTTAGGTTTTTCCCAATACACCCTCATGCCCAACACTATTGGGCGTGGTGCGTAGATATAAATGGTTAGTGGTCCGAATTGATTGGCTCTTGTACCATGTTGAGTTTTTATATTGACTTAACTCATCCTTATAAAACTGACTTGTAAAGTGAGGAGTGTCTTCTCTTTATAATTTATAAACTATGTTTAAACTTCATCTCTATTCTATGTGGGACTTGGATTTTTCCAATAAATACCAAGTGATCCTCTTCACTGTGAATTATTCCTAATTTTTTTGAGACCAAGTTGGACAGCCCAAACCAACATTTGAGGGTTTGTTGATTTGTGAAGTTTACTAACTAACCTTAACTCTTCTTGAGCAACACACTTCTAGATTTGCTCCAATATATCACCTTACTCAGATGTTCGTTCAAGAGAGCATTTTTGACATCTAATTAATGCAAAGGCCGTTGATTACTGGCTATCATGAAAACAACAACAATGACTGAAGCCATTTTTAGGTTTGTAGCATTATTGAATTAGGATCAGAAGCTCACTAATTATCATGAATAGTATCGTTATTTAATTAGGATTAGGAGTATAGTATTAGTATAATTAAAGGTCAAGGTCAATGTTTAGTCATTTGTATAAAATCAAACCATAGTCACAGCTCAAAGTCTTCATTTCTTTTTTGTCCCTCCTTCCTCATCTTAAACTTTATAATTTCGAATTATATGCATCTATGTTACCTTTTGTGTAAAAATATATTCAATTAAGAAAAACCAGGCCAGTGGATCAAATATTCATAAAAAAGGTATATTCCTTTTATCATGACTTAGTCTGACTGTTTCTAGTTTTGTTCCTTCATATGCTTTTTGTTGGATCTGTTGCTTATATGCATAAATACTTGAGTGATCTACTGCAGGATAATGCAAACAGAGAAAAAGGATCATCTTTGGAGCGTGTGCTCACAGTTGTGATGTGTCACATTGGTCAGAAACCATGTCTCTGTTCAGACATTGATCCAAGATATAGCTTCTCATCGCAGATCCTTACAATTCCTTTCTTATGGCATGTTTTTCCTAACTTAAGACAGGTATTAATTATACTAATTCTATTTGATGGAGGTACTTTCCTTAGTGATTAGTAGAAGTTAAAGAGATGTATTAATCATATCAATGATATGTATCGATTTTATTAAGGTTCCTTCCCTCTATTGCTCTCTATTGAAATACACAATCAAATAGTTCAGTGCATACAACAACACTAGTAATCTCTCTGCAGCAATGGATAGCATGTCAATGTGGATGTGCAATAAGCTGATATTATAACCAAGTAAATCCTACCTGGAGGGAAAAGTTTAATATGCACTGTATAACTAATAAGCAAATCAATATTGTGGAACAAAAATTTATTTACTTTACAATTTACTTTAAGACCTCTGCATACTAACTAGAATCTAAGGAGGATGGTTTAACTCAAGCTATGCTAAAGAGAGACCTTACTTTTGTATCTTTTATTGTTTATCGATGCAATAGTTACTGTCTTTTTTATTTCTCCAACCTTCATGCTGGAGTTTCCTTTGTGTGTGCTTATGTTGTGGAATATTTCTTTTCTACTAACTTTGACAAGTATTGTGAAAAATTGGATCATTTTTGGGTACTCAGGTTTTTGCAAGACAGGGCCTGAGCCAACATTACATTCATCTAATGGCAACATCTGTGCCAAATTTGATCAGTTTTCTACCTAAGGATATATCAGATGAATTTCCTACCTATGCCTGTCTTCTTGGAAATATATTAGAAACTGGTGGAGTTGCATTGTCTCAACCTGACTGTTCATTCAATATGGTAAGCTGATTAGTCCTTTGATGTGCCATTTATTATCAATATTCTATGTTTGACATCATTCATGTATCTCCCTTTATGACTTATGTTTTAAAATTGATTTGTATTTGTTTCTTTTCAGGCTATAGACCTTGCAGCTGTTACTACATTTTTACTGGAGGCGCACCCCTCTCTTACAAGATCTGATAGTAGAGAAAGTATGCTTTCTAATCACAGAGTTTGATTTGATTAAATATTTTCCATTTCTTTCTAATTTCTTTCATTGAACAATATCAACTTTCATCTCATTTTGTTTCTTTCATTTTTATGCATAAAAGAAGTCCATAAGACACCATTAATTATAATCATTGTATTCATCTGTTCATTCAGTAATATTATTGATTTTTTCTTCCTCCTTCATCTTCCCTTTCTTCCTTCATTATTTTTTTCTTATGATTCATGTTACGATTTCACAATTTTCAATTTTGCTTCTCCTTTTTGATTTAGAGTAAAGTATTGATTTTAACTACTTTGCCACCACTGCTCTGATGGAGAAGGAGCTTTGGATGGCGATTGCAAATTGTAATAAGTTCTCACCAGAGGTGGCAAGTTAGGAGGAGGAGGAGATACGATTTAGTGTGTCTTTGGATTAGGTACCATCAAGCTCTGGGCACTGTTATAGAAATCCAGGGCAGTGGAGTGAGGGATGGGGGGAGAGAATCTTATTTACACAATTATTTATATCCTGATGCTAGCCTGCTGAGCTAGCATTACACACAAACTGACTACAGTTAATAGCAGAAATAAGTCTAACTTACAGTTACTAAATTTATCTTTGCTTCATTACAGTTGAAATTTTTTTCTTTTTATGCAAATATGAATTGGTTATATATATATCTACCATATTCTTTTAATCTGGTTGGTGTTGATATCAGATTCTATGATTGCTGAGGATGATATGGCTGGCGATGATGAAGTAATGGAAGTAGCTTTAGATAAGAAATTGGATCAACAAATTTGTAATTCCATAGATACTCGCTTCCTTTTGCAACTGGTATATCATCATCCAAATGACTTTTGTACTTAGAGTGTCATCAAAGTTTTCCTTTACCATTTTTTTTTGAAAAATTGGTGGTGAATTGTTAATTCTTGACATGTGCAGACAAACATATTATTCAGAGAAATTTCATCTGCCAATGGGCCAGATGATATGGAGGTTGCAGCTGTTGGTGCAGTTTGTGGGTTTTTATATGTTATCTTCAACACATTGCCACTTGAAAGGATTATGACGGTGCTCGCCTACAGAACTGAACTTGTTCCTATGCTTTGGAATTTTATGAAGCGGTGCCATGAGAACAAAAAATGGTCATCACTGTCTGAGCGGTTATCATACCTCTCAGGGGATGCCCCGGGCTGGCTGTTACCCCTGGCTGTATTCTGCCCTGTTTACAAGTAAGACTTTAGTACTGTTGACTTGTTCAATAAATACTTGTATTAATGTATGTACAATAGCCTCTATGCCCATGGTCATTTGATTCTCTTTAAATCTAATCATAGTCTTGTTTGAGTGTGTTGATTGAAGTATTCTAATCTTTTTCTGGTCAGGCATATGCTTACGATAGTTGACAATGAGGAATTTTATGAGCAGGAGAAACCTTTATCACTGAAGGATATCAGCAGCCTCATCATTCTATTGAAGCAGGTAATGTTTTGGGAATAGATTGCCTATTTTTAAGAAAGTTGTCGAGTGTTCTGAGATTAGAATCCTTAGTACTTAGGAAAGATGTTCATTGATGGATTACTGAAATGGAATATTTTCTTCTTTTCACTTTAAGCAAGCTCTATATATATTAGTCCAAAGAACTGGAGAATTTACGTTTTATGAAACTGGTGGGCATGGCCCATTATATTTGCTTAAATTCCTGATATTGCTTCATACAAATGTAAGATTTGCAGATACAGCTAATGTATGTAATTTTTCTGTTTCTGCAGGCTCTGTGGCAGCTACTGTGGGTAAATCATACCTCATCTGCTAATTCGGTTAGATCTATTCCAGTTAGGACAAGCAGTAAAAAGCTCTCTATGGAAGCTGTTCAACAGAGGGTTAGCATAGTTGTCTCTGAGCTCCTGTCCCAGGTAGAAAAGTGGAAACAATCTCAGTTGTTGTATAACTAGTTTCATTTTTCCACTCCATTGGGCTAAAAAGATGTCATGATATTGTGATATTTTGTGTATCTTGTTTTACTTTTTTTTGTTGATGGCTTCTATGGTGGTGCTATTCCACAACTATCAAAGACTGGACACCCTTAATTACTGCATTTTTTATTCTGTTTTTTCCCGTATTGTTTTCTTTTTTCTTATTTCACTTTAAAGGATATCTTATCCTTCCTGTACTTGTGATTTCACTCTTTTCTCACTAATAATGTTCTTCTTTCCACATAAAAGAGAAGAGATATTTAGGTTTTCCTTGTTGTTATAATATTTAAACATGCACCTGCATCCAATAAGCATCTGCATATGAATTGTTTTTTTTCTCTTCTTCCTAACTTGCCTTTTGAATTTCTTCCCTTAGCTGCAAGATTGGAACAACAGACGACAGTTTACATCCCCCAGTGACTTCCATGCTGACGGGGTGAATGACTTTTTTATCTCTCAGGTATTATCCCTCCCTACTATGGTTTTTAGTTGAAACAATCGGTAATCTTGATTTGGTAGTTAGTAATCTTTTCTCCACAGGCTGTAATAGAAAACGCACGAGCAAATGAAATTTTAACGCAGGCCGCTTTCTTGATTCCATTTACAAGCAGGGTTAAAATATTCACTGTAAGAATGTCATTCAGTTCTTACTTATTCAGATAACAATTATGTGTTATGGATTTAAAATGAATGACAGTGAGCAGCTTTGGAGTTTCTGCATATCACATATTAATGATGCGTTTCATATACTTGACTACTGTCTATTATTGTTTCATCAGTCTCAACTAGCTGCAGCTAGGCAAAGACATGGATCTCAGGCTGTATTTACTAGAAATCGGTTCAGAATAAGACGCGATCATATCTTGGAAGATGCTTATAATCAAATGAGTCAGTTATCAGAAGATGATCTTCGAGGACTGGTGATGTTCTTTCCTAAGGCCTATCCTTATGTATACTACCTGGTCCTTTAGGGAACATGTAAATTATCCTTTTATCCAATTTTCAGATTCGTGTAACTTTTGTCAATGAATTTGGAGTTGAAGAAGCTGGAATAGATGGGGGTGGAATATTCAAAGATTTCATGGAGAACATAACACGGGCTTCCTTTGATGTGCAGTATGGATTATTTAAGGTCATTGAATTTTGTGTTATTTTTCATATTATATATATATATATATATATATATATATATATATGGTGTGTGTTTGTGTATTAGAACTTTGATTTGTATCGAATAAACTGTTTCTTTAGAATATCTAGAAAGCATGAATTGTTTTTCCATTAATACCCTTATGTGGTAGTATCTCAACCTATAGTACACTTCTAGTCCTTATTTACCTAACTACTACGACAATGACATTTTAATCAATTTGCAAAATTCTATCTTAGTAATCCATAATTTTTAAGATGTGTGCATTACCTTGAAGGACAAATAATGAAGAGTGTGCCATTTATGTGCCTTCTCCAGTTCACCTTGTTAGAATATTAGAAAATATCTTATAATATCTTTAATATTATATTAGAGTATCTTGAATTCTTTCCTATGATCAATTTATAATCATAGAGATATTTTAGAATATCTGTCATTATTAATATAATTTGTTCCTGGTTTAGAATTGAGTCTATGTTTCTTTATAAATAGAGATTAGTATCGAGTCTTTTGTAATCAAGTCAGCATTAAACTATTATCAATAATATTCAAACCCTTATTATTTTCTCCCTTCATTTTCTTTAAAATCCCACAACTTCAACATGGTATCTAGAGCCTATTTCGATCCTCCTTAAATGATCCCGCCTCTATTTAGCTATCGAGTTCCCAACAGTTAGGGAATATAATCATAGTTTCTCTTTTTCAACATTTTGACACGTTTTGACGCCAATCAGTTGCTGCTTGGTCGGCCAATCGCGCCTCAACCTCGAAGTTTCGAATTTTCACTTGTATTCTAGTTCGGGCTACGGTTACACCTATTTTATTGTGTGCGGAATCTCCCAATCTACACAACCCATATTTTTTTTAGGTCAAAAGTTGCTCCATGCGCGCTCATGTTCCTCTAAGATCCGCCATCTACTGCTGCCTTCCATCTGCTGTCGTTGCTGGAAAAGTTATCTAGCAAGTTTTCCGAACCAACCATTGTCTCTCCTGTTTTGGAGTTTTCTCACTCCGCTGATCGATCATGACTTCGTTTCATTAGAGTCGCGCTGCTTCCTCTTTGGTGTTCGTCATGCAATTTAGTTCCTACTAATAGATTATAACAGTGGCTTCTATTCCCACCAATGATCATTCCGGCGGTGTCCCTTTTCCTACAGATGAATCAAATTAGCGATGGCTTCTTTTTCCATTGATGGTCATTCTGAAAATGTCTTTTATTTTCATGACTCACACTTTAGCACTGGCCCCATCTTTGTCTCAGATGCATTGGCCCCATCTTTGCTCCAGATGTACTGGCCTTGCCTTTCTCTCCTTGAAGCACACCTCTCCAATATGATTGGTTTAAAGCTTCCAAATGCAGTTTTTAGAAGAACGGACCTTGTTTTGTTCTTTTTCCATTGATGGTCATTCTGACAATGTCTTTTATTTTCATGACTCACACTTTAGCACTGGTCCCATCTTTGTCCCAGATGCACTGGCCCCATCTTTGCCCCAGATGCACTGGCTTTGCCTTTCTCTCCTTGAAGCACACCTCTTCAATATGATTGGTTTGAAGCTTCCAAATGTAGTTTTTAGAAGAACAAACCTTGTTTTGTTCAATTGCTTCCCATGAATTTCTCTCAGGATGATGATCATATCGGCTATCTGGCTAGGCTATATTTATAGCAGCTCTCTCCGACTTCACTTGCATCCCTGAGTTGCTTTTCCATCCTTTTTATTATTTTGTAGAGCAAAACATTATCTTCTTGTAACAAGCTAAAACTTAGTAAGCTTTATCTTGAGGGGGAGTGTTAGAATATTAGAAAATATCTTATAATATCTTTAATATTATATCAGAGTATCTTGAATTATTTCCTATGATCAATTTATAATCATAGAGATATCTTAGAATATCTGTCATTATTATTATAATTTGTTCCTGGTTTAGGATTGAGTCTATGTTTCTCTATAAATAGAGATTAGTATTGAGTCTTTTGTAATCAAGTCAGCATTAAGCTATTATCAATAATATTAAAACCCTTATTATTTTCTCTCCTCCTTTGATCTAAAATCCCATAGCTTCAACACACCTAATAGCATAAGCTTTTAGGAGAGTTAGGTCATGATGTGGTATCATAGCCTCTATGACCATATGGCCTAGAATTCAGTCCTTTTTAACTCCATTCTTACAAATACAGATAAACTGTAGCACAACCAAAATGTTTACTAAAGTTTTACTAAAGTCCTAGAATACAGTTGTTTACTAAAGTTTGGAAAATTAACTATACTATTATGCCTGTAACAACAACCAAAATGTCCGGTGTGTGACTTAGATATTATGGAAATAAGTAAGCTTTGAAGTTTTAAAATTTCTGGTTTAAAAATGTTTTATTATCTTATACTGTCCATAATTTTCCTTACATCTTCACTGTTATTAATTGATTTACGGCCATCTTAACATCAATGCATCCAGGAAACAGCGGATCATCTGCTTTATCCAAATCCTGGATCAGGAATGATACATGAACAACATCTCCAATTTTTCCACTTTCTTGGTACTCTTCTTGCAAAGGTACGTTTTTGTCTCTTTTACCCCCTTTTCGCTTTTATTAAGTGGGGTCTTGCATAGTGACCAAATCTACTATCATATGCTATTCTGTCTTTTTCATCACACGGTTGATTGGTCTGCATCCTTTTTTTTGGTTAAATGCTTCCGTTACCTATATTGATTTCTTGATTGAAACTGAACTTCAATCTCACATGTTACATTTGCAGGCTATGTTCGAAGGGATTCTAGTTGATTTACCATTTGCTACATTCTTTTTGAGCAAATTGAAACAGAAGTAAGACCTAAGGTGTCTTTTTGGCCTGCTTTGTGGAGTTCTTTTATATTTAAATTTAGGTTGTTCGATGCTCAAATCCCGAGTTTCCATGCATTGTTTACTTGCTTCCAGCTAATGTGTGCTGATGTTTGAGTTTCACAAGTGTGACGTAGTAGGATTCATGTAATGACTCTCTGGTGGTGGATCTTTTGTATTTTTGGAAATGAATTGGTTCTGCGCACTTCCTATAGTAGCATGTTCCCTTGATTCTAGCAAATGAGTACTCTGTTTCGTTATTTTAGTCAGAGATTACCATGCTATTTGAGGAAGTTATACTTCCTGCTTTCTTACACCCTTTTTTTTCTCTTGTATCAGGCACAACTATTTGAATGACTTGCCTTCCTTGGACCCTGAATTATATCGTCATCTTATATTTCTAAAGGTAATGCAATTTCTTTAGCTTTCATTTCCTTGTATCTGCCTCGTTCTTGAGAAAACTAAGAATGTCCAATTTCAGTCCTCCAAAGATGCTAGTGTCATTGTGCTAGTCCTCTATTAATTGGCAACCTCAAATTGGTCCTTTTAATGCTATTAATAGAAGGACTAGTTGGATGGATCTGGGAATGGAGGATCGACCTAATGACATTTATATCTTCAGGGGACCAAAAGGGATATTTACTCATTTCTTCTATTTACATCTGAATAGACAAGAACTAGATGGATGCTTACATTTTTTTTTTTCTGATTAGGAAGTGATATACTTTTGCTGTACTTGCATATATATGTACAAGCTAAAGAAATCTAATATGACTATATATAACTTGATCCGAATTTTTATATTATAAATTTGAAGTCATAGGATTTTAGACAAAGGAGGAGAGAAGACCAACATTATAAACCTTAAATTGGATTTATGGTTTTATTATATTGTTGAAGTTGTGGGATTTTAGAGAAAAGAAGGAGAAAAAATAATAAGGGTTTGAATATTATTGATAATAGTTTTAATGCTGATTTTATTACAAAAGATTCAATACTAATCTCTATTTATAGAGAAACATAGACTCAATCCTAAATCAGGAATAAATCATAATAATAATGAGAGATATTCAAAGATATCTCTATTATTATAAATTGATCATAATAAATAATTTAAGATACTCTAATATAATATAAAAGATATTATAAGATATTTTCTAATATTCTAACATATATAAAAGTCTATGCACTAGTCCTTATTTAAATTAATACTAATTTCCTAATCTAGTAATCCTAATTAAATAAAAATCATAAATATAAGGATCTATGGCAACCAATCTTTAGAGATTTTCCAAGATATTCTAAATATAGGTTACTCCAAGGCACAACCCAAATACTGTAAGATATTTTCCATACATTCTAATATTGTCCCTCATACTAAGCTTTACGCCTGTTATTACAAATGAACCCTAAAAAGTAAAGTATAATATGGGTTCCCCAAACATGGATGGAAAATAACTTCATGGATGTTGAAGATTCAGAGAGATGAGCTTTGCTGGGAAAGCAAAATTTTTGGAACGATCATCACCCTGAAGAATTGGTTGTTAGTGTTGCATAACCAAGGAAAAAGAAATTCGTTGGGATGATCTTCAATGGAAATTTCTTGTGAATTATTTATAACTACAAGAACTAAAACTTCTTTAAATCCACCTAGAAACATTCAGAACTTAGAAGCTTTGAACAACAAGAAAATTTAGGATACCCAATTTTTTTTAATTCAAACTGAGGTTTGGTTGCATCATAGGCTTATATATCACTACGAAATGACTCATCAGAAAGATAAGAGAAATCATCATTGGTACTACTCACAATGAAGGCTGGTCACTGTTAATTCACCACTGATACATAACATGTAGCTGGGGCCAAATTGAATCTGAAATAGTTGGGACAATACTGCACCTAGGATAGCCATTTGCCAAGGTTAAACTTTAAAATTGGATAGTCAGGTCAGGCTTCATTTGGAATAGCTGGGTTCAGACTGCATCTGTGATAGTTGGAGGCTGTCAGAGACTCGGAAGTAGAACATAGCAGTGCGGTAAACTGATCTAAGGTTTTTGAGACAGGTTGTGCATGGCTGACGAGAAGAAAAGAAACATGGAGATAATGGCATTATGACAGTAGAGTTCCGATTTTAGGGAATTTGGCAACAGAATAGTGACAATATAAGTCTGGGAGGATGATGTCTCTCTAATTATGCCATAATGCATTTGTAAGGTTTTAGATAAGGTAAGAGGGAAGAGAAAGAATAAAAACTTTGAATTTTGATTATGGCCTTATTATACAAAAGACCAAAACTTATTTTTACCAATACTACACTCTTAATACTAATTAAATAACAGATCATGACATATAAAGAAATATATGGAAACTTATCCTGAGAGATAATCTAAGATATTTTAAGTTACTCTAAACCAACTATTATGAGATATTTTCAATGTATTCTAACATCAAACATACTGATACATAACTAGTACTACACAGATGCATAATCATGGCAGGGATATGACAGCACCATGTTGAATTGCCATGCCATAGGTATATGCACCAATTTAAAACTATAAATTCTTTTATGTATAAAAAGAGTATAATTGGCCACCAGTTTGAGCGCCTAAACCATTCTTAATCCCGCCTAAATAGTTTGCCTCCAAGGACCAGTAAACATAGCCACCCTTTCACCTTCCAAATTTCTATTTTTTCACAAAAATAAAACCAGAAATAACATCTTTCATCTTCCACTGTACTGCTACTACCTTTTTCTTATAAGACGCTACACTGCTACTACTATTTAACACTTTTCAAAGACAATTATTTGCACAATAATCTTGCTAATATTTTCTTTCTTATTTAATTAAATGAGACAGACTATTAGTTTACATGAAATAAGAGTCAATAGACTACAAAATTTAGATTCAGGAAAAATTGAAGATAATTTTTAAAAATGAATATTTTATCTAAAATATTAACATAAGAATTATTAAATTAACTTATCAATATGTATCCATTTTTTAAAATCTTTTCAATCGATGTATAGTTTTTTTTTTAATATTTTCTAATGCAAAATATTTTAGTTGTATTTCTCTTGATTGCTTATAACTATTTATTACTGTCCTCAAATTTTATATGTTATGATCTTCTATAATATGAGTAAAAAAATTATCTTTTCTAATTAGCTTACAAATTTTATAATAAAGTCATTATTATAATGCACCCAAATATTAATCATATTTGTTTCCCTATGCCCTGTGCATCACACACGTTAAAGCCCGAGTGATTCTTAAATTACCAAAATATTCAAACTTGCAGAAGTAATACATCTTTTTGAAATGTGTCGCAAATTATAAGGTTTATTTGTTTGCTTCTTTTCTTTTATTCTTAATAAAGTAATAAACTCGGTTATACCTATACTTACTAGTTACTACAAAACCCATAAAAATATACAATGTGAATGGGCATCGTTGTTTTTCTTAGCGAGTGTCTCATTTTGCTCCTATTGATTCTGTTTTTACTAACAGCGTTATGAGGGTGACATTTCGGATTTGGAACTATACTTTGTTATATTGAATAATGAATATGGAGAGCAAACAGAAGAGGAGCTGCTTCCAGGGGGAAAAAACCTCCGCGTCACTAACGAGAATGTTATTACTTTTATCCACCTTGTAGCCAATCATCGCTTAAATTCTCAGGTGAAATGCAGTGTTTTTTTTATTTTATTTGAATTGCATTTCTTGATTCCAATGCATTTAAGTGTCCATTACCTAAACCAAATATTGATGTTTTCAGATTCGCCAGCAAAGTTCTCATTTCTTGAGAGGATTTCAGCAACTTATTCAGAAGGATTGGATTGATATGTTTAATGAGCATGAACTTCAGGTTCTCTTATAACTTGATTCACTTTTAGGCTTGTACAGCTATTTTTCTATAATTTTTTATTTTAATGCTTGATCGTGTTGTGCTGTTATGGATCTGTTTAACAACTGAATGCATATCATTTTAACTGCATGTCATAATATACCCTTGCCAGTGCTATAGGGCTGCATATATAACCATGTATGGTCTGTACTGTAGTTGCAAATTATTTTCCTAATGATAGGTAATTATAAAGTGAAAAGGCTTGACTTTCTTATCTTTGCATCTGTGCTTTTGAGTTTTGACTTCTCTTGAGGGGAGGCTATATCTGTCTCTACTTTCTTTTCTTGCTAATTTCCTTCTTTTGGATGAGATTTTTGCTCCCATTGTGCACTGTGAACCGTGAAGCTTCTACTTTGTGTATGAAGAAGACCACAATTAACAAAGTACTGAGATAATTATTTTGTTCTGTCTATGTCGATTGTAATAGTCAGTTTGTAATTTTATTTCGTAGGTGGATTAGTGTTTATTTTGGATGTTTTCTATGTGACAATGAATGGATTGTCAATGTTGTCGAGCTCAAGATACTGTCAGAAGTGTTGGAAGGACCGGGAGGGGAATGAAAGATTGTAACTGGGAGGATTGTAATACAGATCTTGTGGTCTTATCTAAAATATGAAATTATATCTATACATATACACATGCATACAAAATAAAAGACTAGGAAAATAGCCTCAAAATCACAAGATTAAACTAAACTCAAACTGAAAAAAATAATCAAAAGTTTTAGTTAAATGCAATTTATATTTATGGGCAAATGCTAACAAGTGCCCTTAGTACACTTGTTAAGGATCCAAATATATATTCTATATTGAAAGTTGTGCATTCAAATTCTTGAAAGTTCAACTTTTTTTCTTTTGAATGCAAAATTTCTATTTTTTTAGCAAGGCCCTGTAATATATATGTGCGTGTGTGTGTACCAAATAACTAATTTACAATTAAAAGAATAAAATAGAAGAGGCTTCCACTGGATAATTAGTCCACTATCAATTTATACTTTGATATATATGCATATAAAAAAGACACACACATTGCTTTCAGTAATAGTCTATGTTTCGAGACTCAGACTGACTGGTTTGATCGGCTAAACCAAGAACCAGTCAGGTGTTAGGTCTTTTTACCCAAACAATCAGTAGATCTTAGAACCGGTTGGCTGGTCACGTAAACTGATAAAAAACCAGTGGTAAACACTGGTTTTAACTGACCAATTTTTTATTTTTTTAACTTTTTATATTTCAAAATACATATTTTTAAGATAATTGTTTGATGACATTTTTACAGGTGTATTATATAATGATTTTCTATTAATAAAATTTAAATTATCATAACTTTTCAATATTTTAATATTATTTTAGTGTTCTATATGATGATATCAAAAAGGTATATTCTATATTATCGGATTGATTGATTTAACCACGATTGAACGGTGAACTAGTGGCTCCACCAGTTCAATCACCAGTCTGGTTTTAAAAACATTTGTTATAATTACTGCACTTATTACACACATTAACAAGTATGCTCTCACCCACACATGACCTTCCACACAAAAACACACTCAATGCAACAGTTAAATTTTTTTTCTTCTGGAGGATGGGCTCTATATGTTAAAAATAGCCTTTAGCTATTGATTTCACAATTTCTTTTGGACTTGGTTTAAAGAGCAATGCAAACGACATCATTGTTCTATAGCGAATAGCCTTATCCACATTTATTTGTTCACTGAATTTCATTAGTTAACTGATTTTGTCTTCTTTTACTGCCAATTTTCTTGGGATCTATCTTCATCTAATTCTTAAAAATAATGTTTAATCATGTCTTAGTATGATTTAATACCCATTTTGCTTGACCTTATTTATTTCCACAGCTTCTAATATCAGGATCACTTGACAGCTTGGATGTTGATGATTTGCGGCAGCATACAAATTATGCAGGAAGCTATCATAGCGTAAGTTTTCGGGAAGTTATGTGGATTTGGTCAATCTTTCATTAGCAAGAAACAATTAAATGATACTCTAAATGAAAAGCTATCCCAAATTTAATTTTTCACACACACGTAAAATATATCAAAACATCTTATAATTTCAGAGTATCTCACTTTATCTCGTAGAATTAGTTTCTCAGAGTATCATAGACTATTTCCTGAGATTAGTTTCATAAGAATTTGGGATTAGGAAATGGCATAACTCAATCCCAATATCTAGCTTTGTAGTGAGAAGTTTTATTGGAGTAGCTCGTTTCAATCGTGACTTTTGCGGATTGTCCCAAACGCCTCTAGCCTCAACCTTTCCCCCACCTTTCCCCCAATACATTGGCTCCATATTCCCCCCAGATGCATTGGCCTAGCTCAGTCTTTGTCCCAAATGCATCGACTTTGCCTTTGTCCTTGAAACAGTTCTCTGACTTGGGAAGTGCAGATCTTGCTTTTTTTGTGTTTACTGTTATGAAACTTCTCTCAAGATGATGATCATTCTAATTATCTGGCTAGACTACCTTTTTAGAAATTCTCTGCAACTTCTTCCGCATCCTTGAGTTGCCTTCCCAGACTTTATTTTAGTTGCAGAGAAATGCATTATTTCTTGTAACAAACTAAATTTTAGTAAGTTTTGGTTTGAGAGGGAGTGTTAGAAATTATAATATATGAAATACTTCACATCGAGGAGTGCTAAAAACACTCTTTTTCCAACACTCACTCTCTGATCGGGTGAAATCAATGTGGTCTCACACTTTGAAAATGAGTCCCTCATAAAATGGTGGGACCCACGTAGATTTCACCCAATAAGAGAGTGATTGTTAGAGTGAGTGTTAAAGAGTGTTCCTAGCACTCCTTATATATCTCATAATATCTTGATATTATGTTTAGCATATTTTGAATTATCTCATGATTAGTTTCTTATCTTAGAGTATCTCTTATGATTAATTTTCATATTACTTAGTTATTATTATAGTTTGTTCTTGATTTTCATATTTATTTAGGACTAGGAGACTTGTATCTCTATAAAAAGGTGTTTAGTCTTTTGTCTAAAACTCATTAGTTCAACACATGTTGGATTGGTTGCATTGTTTCTTGTAACGGGGGCATCACAACTCCTTTTTTCTATTTCTTTGACATTGGAGGACATCTTATCCTCCCCCAAGTTTCACGTCGCCTCTTTACTTTTTAGTGAAACATTTATATATAAAAATAAAAATGTGTTTGTTGATCTTTTTACTTATATTTTTTATTTTGTCTATCCTGTCTAAATGTTGTTTCGGATTCCTAATTTTTCATGCCATTAACTCGTGATGAGAAGGGTAAGACACCCTTTTGGTCTTGAATCGACTTCTTTCTTAATTGACTCTTGAATTCTGACATATGATTTCTTCTGATAGGAGCATATTGTAATTGAGATATTTTGGGAAGTACTCAAAGGCTTTTCAATGGAAAACCAGAAGAAATTTTTAAAGTAAGATAACATAGTTTTAGGATTTGGTGTCTCTTTTTTATTTTAATGATATATCTTAGTATGAATAATAAATTACCATCCTTACAGGTTTGTGACAGGTTGCTCTCGGGGACCATTGCTTGGATTCCGATATCTTGAGCCTTTGTTTTGCATACAAAGGTGAATAGTTTTATAATATTGAGGGTCTTGCTAAACAATAATCTTGCACACCGGTTTGAAAATCAAATTAATAGAAAGTTTTTGTTGGAAATCGTTGTATTAAATACATTATTAATTTTAGAAAATATATTCACCAAAAAATATTTAATTTTGAATCCTTAATAATCTACTCTGATTGTCTTTTTTCCTTCAAATGCTTGTATTTGTTATAGACAAACCACAAAGGTATCACTGGGTGGAATATTCTGACTTCTCTTCTTGTAGGGCTGGTGGTAATGCTTCGGAGGATGCTCTGGACCGATTACCAACATCGGCTACCTGCATGAATCTGTTAAAGCTTCCACCTTATAAAAGGTTTGTACTAGTGCTAACTTGCCTTTGTAGTTTGCAATGCGAACATGGAATTTTATATTTTTGTCTACTGGTGTAGATCTCAAGAGTGGTCAAGAATTGAACATAATGAAACTGATTATACTGATAGGAGTAATGAGAAAAACTGTTTTGTCAATTAACAGTATATGTTAATAAAACAATTAGTGGGGAAATTATTGACAAAAGTCTTATCATTGAATGTGCCGTTTTGTGTTACTTGTAGGGGCAGGAGTAAGTTTTATGATGAGTTTATGCATAGGATTGATGAGAGTTAAGCTGTAGGAATATTGAAATACTATCGTAACATTTAAAATAAATAAATTATCTGATGCCTTGTAGAGCATCTTGGATGTTAATTTATGAAATAGTGTTTGAGCATGCAAAAAGTTTAAGGTATTCTTAAAACATTGACTTTAAAGATTTTGTTGCTTTGAGCTATGCAACCTTTTTTTTTAATATTTGATGTCAATTTTAATTCATATGTTGTCCATGCTACGGTTTACTGCAAATTTTTAAGTGAAGGGAAGATGTACCTCTGGTTTTTATTTCTAGCAGCGCATTGTTTTCACTTCAATTTTCCTGATGTCCTTGATTAAGATTGTAAAAACAGACGATTGTTGGAGGTACTAAATCTTTGTCGTATATATGCATGTCAAGGTTACCTTGATTCTGTAGTTTGGATTTTATTATCTTGTATTATTTTTCTGTAGTTAGAACAACTATTAGTGTATCTAGTCCTTTTTGGTGTATTTTGCTTCTTATTTTGTTGAATTAGCCTTTGTGAAAACTGGTTTGTCAACTATTTTCACTGACAAACAGACTCATCTTTGAATGCAGTAAGGAACAACTAGAAACCAAATTATTGTATGCCATAAATGCTGATGCTGGCTTTGATTTGAGTTAAAAAGGAGGCATTGCAAATTGCAATTTACTCCATATAAAAGTTAGGTTTCCGTACCATACCAATAGAAGATGACTCGCTGCTAGACAATTGTCAGAGTGGCATAGAACAGAAGAATTATCAGACGGTATGATGAGAACTGAGAATAGAAGTGTCCTGTATATATTCATTTTTATCTATGTCAAATAACGTTCAAATGTAAATATACGTAAAGATATGAATTAATTTTGTAATATTCACTTTTTGGCAGGATACTTTTCATTTCTTGTACGTATGACACTTTAAATAGATCTATGCAATAGGATACATATATTGCAAAGTTAAATTTGTATCGAAATAATAATCGTTGGAACTAGATAACGATTTTATTATCATCACCACTACAGTGCCGCTTCCTATTCAGAAATAATTGATTTTTTGAGGGGTTAAACGTAGCTTACATATATCTTGTAAAGCATAAAATTAAGAAATCGATTATGAAATTGATTAATGCATCATTGTGTTTGGATGGAAACGGAGACTAAATTTTTAACTAGTTATGTTATACTCTATAAAAGTGGACAGTGATTAGAAAACTAAATTTCATAAGTAGCTCGATCTCATGTGTTGAAGAGTTAACCTTAAATTTTCTCCAACTCTTTTAAGGGAATGGTTTTGTTGAAGATATTATGAGAAATAAAATATATTTTCTTTCCTTTTTTCCCATAATGTCTGTCGTGTTCTATATCCATTCTCCATGAAAATTAATGGTTTTTCTTTCACTATATTAAATTTAATGAATACATAGATGGATTCTCTGATTATGAACATCGTTTCTGTAAATCAAACGTAGTTTTACACTATTTCACGTGAAAAATTTCATACTCTTATGTAAGAGTATTGATTATTGCTCTTTTCACTTCACTGACACTCTCGCGGGTAACTTCTAAAATAACTTCATATCAAAAAAAATCATTTGAGTGTACTTAATTTGTCAAATAAATAATCTCTCTACTAATGGGAGCCACAAATCCAAACATCTATTTATTTTTGTATATACATATTTTGCTTGGAATGCTCCGTTATTAGTTTAGCTTGTGGTGTTCTTATTCATGACTAATAAAAACTTGTGGAAGACTCCGAAAATCTAGGATCGTGCTATTCAATAAGTGTTGAACTTTGGTCCTCCAACTGAGTATTAAAATGACCTTTGTTCTTCGTTTGCATTGAGCCATTTTTTAATTGTATTTGATGATAGTTTCGAATACGGCTAGGTAATCTATTCCTCTAAATCATTTCTTCAAGAGATTACTACTCTTTTTTTTTTTTTTTAACTAAAGATTACTACTCTTGTTAACAACTCAAATTAGAGAACTTTAATTAATCAGGTTTATAGAGAATTCAACCGTGTATACTCGTTTGTGAATTAGGACACTCATTTTTCTTTGACGAAATTGACTTGATTTCCTCTGTTTCATTTGATTCTGTTATTCATAAAAAAAATGTCCCAAAATCATAACTCAATTGATTTAGTTGAACCTTAAAAAATAACTTTTTTCCTGTAAACAACTAAAATTGATTTATAAAAATATAAATTTAATTTATATACATCTTCACCATAAAAGTTTTATATTGTTATTCATTGAAAATTAATCCAAAAAATACGCCTAGAACATTAGTCGTTTTATTTTATAGAAAATTTATACTACCTCCTAAGCCATAAGATAAAATATTTGTTTTTAAATATAAGCACTATTTTAATTTAATAAATGTATTTATTATTATTATTATTTAAATATATATTTTATTAATATTACTAATTTGTCTTGAAATATGAAAATCAAGTTTAATATATTAAAGAGAAGTGTTAGTAACACAACAAATTGCAGAAGAGTTTATCGGCTGACAATTGGTATTACTTGATGATATTAAAATTCATTAATATGTTGATTGTGATGATGCATATTTAGAGAAGTGATAAGTGATGGTAGATATTGGACAAATATAATGCCATGCCCTAGGAAGCATAGATGGCCATAAGGCTTTTGTATTATATTTAAGGTTTAAATATATTTTTGATCTTTACAATTATAATTTTTTATTTTATTTTTTTTCTCATAAGTTTTTTTTGTTTGGTTTTCCTCTATGCAAATAAAGTATTATTTTAAAATAGTCATTAAATCCAATTTATGTTACAAAAATTCTAACATCGTCAATACATTTTGGTCTCACCAAGTGTTTGTGAAAATGTCTAACATAAACTACATCGTCGTGAACTCACCAACCACCCCACGCAAATCACCTAGAGTTCTCCTTCAAAACAAAACAATAACCCCATCGCTGCCAAAACTCATCAAGAAAACTTTTTCTTGACTGAATTTAATGAAACTTCCACCACCAACTACATAACCTTAAAGGTGCAATGATTGAAAACAAAGGAATACTCTGTTTAACAAACAACATTGAAAGAGTAATTGATCATGCATTTCATTCAATATCAACTTAATAAAGTCAACACGATAGTTGAATTTTCTCAAAACCAAACGACATGATAATTAATTTTTGAAATTTTAGCATAATGTTGTACAATTAGTAACGAAAGAAAGATCAATAAGCAAAAATTACCTCCGGAGAGACGATAGATAGAGGAAGAGAGTTGGTTTTGGATCATGAGAGTTTGTGGGTGATGGGGTTGTTGTTGTTGTTGTTGTGTTTAAGCATGGGGAGTCTCAGTGATATGCATGAGGTGGTTGGTGGGTTCACGACCAACCACCTCGTTCATATTTTTTTCACAACAATATTAAAATTGCAAGTGGTATAGGTGAATCTAACTTCAAGTAAACCTATTAAAATCAATAAATTATTAAAGAACAAAATGCGGTGTAGATAGAATCAAATTAAATATCACAATTAGTACTTGCACGAAACGACAATTCATAATAAATGTAATAACATTCATACGATAATATGATATAGATGTTGGCGGTGGACTTCTAAGTGGAAAGAAAATTTGTGATTGGTTAAGTGATAATGACATTACCACCAAGTTAAACGTCGAAGCAATCACATGTCTTATTGCTGGAAGTATCATCCAATTATCCATAGTTGCAACTTGTTTAACATATACACTCTGAATAAGTTGTTGAAAATAAATTTCTCCACCAAATATTCTCTCGTAATGAGGTCTAAATTCTTGAAGTTATGTCAAACATTCTTGACGAATAAATATCCAAAAGTTCTCACTCATTCCAAATAAAGCTACAACTGCACGACATCCACAATTACCATTGTCCCCAAATTCAATAATATCATCTATAAATTTATGAATTTCAACCAGCAATCAATCCTTGAAAGGAATAACTAAGTTGTCGAACCTTACAGACTGATATTCGAGGTGTAAGCTTTTTGACTGATTATCCAGGTTGTCATACCTTATTTATAGATGTTGTAGTGCTATAAGCATTTGAACCATTGCATCGTACATTTGCATCCACATAGTCCCACCAAAATGGATCACACTTGATTGATTTTTCTCTTTTTGATACCCTTTTTTTTTCTTTCCTTTTTTAGGTGCACCTTTCCTTTTAATCTTATCAACATGTGGACACATCAACGTAGTGGATGAGTAAGCGATCTTGCGCAATTTACCCTTAAGTGAAATTTTTCCAAGTACATTAATGTCATCAATTTTTTCACTATGACCACATGTTTCATAGATAACACTAAAAGTTTACACGATTTATCATCATCAAAATTAACTTTACTCCAACAAACATGAATAGTGTCTAATGAAATGAGACGTGATATCATATAATACCTGACTATTTCACGTGCACAAAACAAACCATGTGTTGTCCTAATAATAGAATGAAATTCAAACTTATCAATACTCACATACTTCATGCGATCATACTTAGTAATAATGTGATCTATTGTATTTTTAGGCACAACACCACACAAATAGACATATAATCTATTATTGTGTCGATCGCCTTTGAATGATGCTTTTTTTCAAATGATGCTATTATCTTTGTGTGTGTAATACAATAATGATAGAAATAGTTTCTCAAACACTACATATATCCCCCATATTATCTTGTAATATCTTTTTCAAACTCCAATGCGCATATTTGTCCCTTTGTGTTGTCGTGTTACCAAAGTGCATATTCCTATTTGTCCACACCTCAACAAATCGTTCCTTATAAGGATTTAATCACTGTTTGTATCCATAATCATAAAAAATTGAACAATCAAGACAAATTCTTTCAAACATAGTCAACTTCACTTAATACTAAGCCTCGTTAGAACTGTAAACAAGACCATCTCATGTCTCCATTATGTGCAGTTTTTTTTTTTAACTTAATTGCAGTTTTTATCCCCTTATTATAGTTGAATCACGAAAGTAGTCCCCCCCATTTTATTTCTCTCCAGTTTTGGTCCCTCAAACAGAACTTTGGTCCAAAACTTGATGAAATATCATTTTTTTAAGCCACACCAGACCATTTATGATCATAGATTTCATGTTCAATTGTTACACCATGAGATCTTGAGGCATGGTGTAATTTAAATAAACGCAAAAACATGAAATTTCATCAAGTTTTAGACTAAATTTCTTTTTGGGGACCAAAATTGAGGAGAAATAAAATGGGATGACTACTTTTGCGATTCAGCTAATATAGAGGGACTAAAACTACAATTAAGCCTTTTTTTTTAGAAACACAGTCATCTTCCACTTGACTTTGACATTCTTGAAGACATGAAATAAGTACAATAAATTGACTGCTTTTGGAAAAATATATTGAACCGCATTCATCAAAACAATGTTTGCATCAATAACAATTACTTGAACTTCACCAAAAGTGATATGTTCTTTCAACATTCGTAGTGTCCACGCGAAATTATCAATATTCTCAAACTGTAGATATACAAATCCACACAAAATGTCATTTTAGTAGAAGTAACACCAATAATCTCAAGTAATGACATTCGATACATGCATGTCTTATATGTGTTATCCATAATTAGTACTATGTGGAAATTATTTACAAAAGTGATAGTTTGTGGATGGACCCAAAATATGTCCCTCAACTCATCTGAATCATCTACTTTTCTATATCGATACACGTATTTATCGCGTTCCATCAATATCATTAAATTTTGCATTTCAATTATGTTACCTTCAAGTGACCACGAGTTGGCCAAAAGATTGACGTGCATTGCAAACTTGTTTGAGTGTTGTTAAACTTTCAACATTATGATCCTTTAATGTCATCAATATATTTCTTGGTTTGACCATGCTCTTCGTCATATCACCAAGTACATATTTTTCTTCGTGGGATAATCAACCTAAGAAAGAATGACTGGAGACCATAAGTTGCATGCAAATATCATCCCTCACCAACACTGATTGTGTTCCTTTCAATCTAAATGGACATTCACATATTTTAGTCTAAGTACTCTTCACATTTAAGGATTCTTCCAAGATCTATATATGTCACACTTTTCACAACCAATAATTTTTTTTTTCTTTGTTCTTGGTCATGCCGTGAGGATTTCAAATCTAAATATGACTACAACAATTCTATTTTTCCTTTCAACATTTCTAGCTATCTCGAAAAATCATCTTGTGTATCAAGCATTATGTAAGTGATAAATAAATCAATCAAATCCACCATACTAGGTTCTGTCGTCAATTTCAGATTTAACATTGTCGCTCATTGTGTCAAAATTAGGTTCCAAACCATCATACATTTCACCAAATTCATGTTCTAAACATTCATACATTTCGTCACTATTGTCTTCTCCTAGATCCAATTACCTACAACTAGTAAGAACATATGTGTACGTACTCACAATCACGTACATATTTTGTTTTCTAATCACCCTAAAATTTTACATGTACGTGAACTAAGTTTACATAAGTTCACATGAACTACAATTGCGTAACACCTATAATTTCTTAAATTAAGGCGATACTTAAACTCAGTTCACGTATGTTTACGTGAATTGTATTTGTGTAACGTCTGTAAGTTCTTAAATTGTATAACATACTTGAACACATAATACTTAAGGGTACATGATTTAAGTTTGCGTACAATGTATTTTTTACAACATATATTATCTCAGATCACGTAAAATTACCATATTTTGAAAGAAAAATATGAACTCACAAGCATATCAGTAAAAATACCTGGTTGAGGAGTTTAACCACAATAACAAGAAGAAAGTTATGAAGTATAAATTATGAGTTAGAATGCGAATTTATAAATAATAGTTATGAGTATGTGATAATGGTGTGATGTATTATGAGTTGAGTGATGATGACGAATAGATAAAGAGAAAGTAAGGTTTAAAAATGTTGAAATAGTATAGGACATTTTGGTATTTTAGTTTTATAAAAATTTGATGGGGGCGTGGATATGAATTGATGTGTATAGATAGCAAAATTGTGATTTTATTTGATAGAGAACTCCTTTAATGGTCTATTCATTGCGTTTTGTCACACACGTGATTGATGATCATCATCCAAACCAAGCTTTGGTATCAAATATCTTCATAGTTCATACCATTAGTATCTCGAGCTTTCCAATTCCAATTTCAACTTAAATAAAATAAATATTATAAATTATAATATTATAGTTACGTGATCTCATTTTCTTCTTCCTTCTCCTCAAACACCAAACCCTAACAAATTCACAGTATCGTCAGTAGAGATGGTGAAGGTGCGTATGAACACGGCCGATGTTGCCGCCGAAGTCAAATGCCTACGACGCTTAATCGGAATGCGATGCTCCAATGTCTATGATCTCACTCCCAAGGTAACCTACCTTTCTCCCTTCAATTTCATTTTACAATCGCCAACGCAAACGCAAAAGCAATTTTGTTTCTACTTTTTATTTGTGCTGTTTTCAGACGTACGTTTTCAAGCTTATGAACAGCAGTGGAATGACTGAATCCGGTGAGAGCGAGAAAGTTCTGTTACTCATGGAAAGTGGTGTTAGATTGCACACTACTGTGTATATGCGGTAATCATTACTATACTATATGATTTTTTTCTTATTTTATCCATCTTTTATCAAATGAATACATTGAAGTGTTGTCAATGTGGTTGAATTATTACAATTTGAAAAGAGTGTTTTTGCTGTTTGTAGTGACAAAAGCAATACTCCTTCTGGTTTTACGCTCAAATTGAGGAAACATATTAGGACTAGAAGGCTCGAGGATGTGCGACAACTTGGGTATGATCGGGTATAGCCTTCATTCAACCATCCTTCATTTCACTTGTTATTGTTCTCTTCCTCTTTTAGACCATCTTTGGATTTTGACCAAAATTTGAAGACCGACCATCTTTGGATAAATAGCTTAATTAAATTCATTTTAGTGCTTCTAGGATAGACGTTTGTCATATAAGTGCTTATGTGTAAGTTATTTGATATTTCTATAATAAAAGATAAAATAAAGTTAAACTTTTTTCATATATACTAAGCTATTTTCATAAGCTGTGCCGGAGAGCTTGTGGAAATAAGCTAAACACAGTTTATAATTATAGACATGTCATATATTGTTTCCATAAGCTCTCCCCAAAAATCTCACTAATATTTAGGCCAATAGATAAGCTCAAATAAGCCAACTCATCAGACTCTTAATGTGTTTTTTCTTCTTCTTTAAACAATAGAAAAATTGTATATAAATGTTTAAACTAACTTAAAAATTGTGACAGATTGTTCTCTTTCAATTTGGACTGGGGGATAATGCAAATTATGTTATATTAGAGTTATATGCTCAAGGCAACATCATCCTCACAGATTCTAGTTTTACTGTCATGACTCTACTTCGATCCCACAGGTTACTACTGTTCTCTGTTCTGTTGTCTAGTTTCAGTTTGTTCTCTATATATGTTGTATAAATTAAAATGAAAACTCAAACTGAGATTTTGCTTATCTTTTTCTGTCTAGTTACTTTTTATTAGTTTATGAAAGAATTTGCTTAGAGATAAAATAAGCAGGATTCATACTTTAGTCTTTAGGGTTTATGAAAGAATTGGCTTTTAGATAAAACTGTCTTATTGATTTCATATGTGGCACAGTTTTAGGGTTTAATTTTTTTGTCATGCCTAGTCGGCTTGGCATTTTGTATTGAATGTTATGCCAGAATATGCTTTTTAAAATGAGACTAATAAATTTCTTTTTATTTACTTTCAATTTTCAGAATGTATTTAGTTGTTTATCTATATTATTGGGGCTAGATTAGTATGATCTGACTGTGTAATTTAATTTATCGGTTCATATTTGTTAAACATCTCTATGTCTATAGTAAGAGGAATCATAGAAATTTATCAATAACAGGGATGATGATAAGGGGCTTGCAATCATGTCACGGCATCGTTATCCTATGGAAAGTTGTCGAGTTTTTGAGCGAACTACTACAACAAAGCTGCAGACAGCCCTAACGTCTTCCAAGGAAGATATCAATGATGAGGCTGTTCAGGCCAATGGAAATGGAACTGATCTTTCTTATGTAGAGAAAGATAAGCAAGGATCCCGAAAAGGTGGGAAGTCATTTGCCACTTTGAAAATTGTCCTTGGGGAGGCACTCGGTTATGGACCTGCACTTTCTGAGCATATAATATTAGATGCTGGTTTAATCCCCAATGAGAAAGTACCCAAAGATAAAACGTGGGATGATGCTACTGTTCAGGCTTTGCTCCAAGCTGTTGGAAAGTTTGAAGATTGGATGCAAAATATCATTTCAGGCGAAATCGTTCCAGAAGGATACATTTTGATGCAAAACAAAAATTTGGGGAAGGATTCTTCTGTATCTCAACTAGAAAGTGTTAGACAGGTTATCTTCTACTTCTCTATAATTTTAGTGGCATCATGAATATGAAGAGAATGAGAGTAAGGGACAAAATTGTTTGCTCAGATGGTCTTATCATTCAAATACTTGTGTCATTTGATGCAGATCTATGATGAGTTCTGCCCCATCCTACTTAACCAGTTTAAGTCAAGGGATCATACAAAGTTTGAGACATTTGATTTAGCTTTGGATGAATTCTACAGCAAAATTGAGAGTCAAAGGTCTGAACAACAGCACAAAGCTAAAGAGAACTCAGCTCTTCAGAAACTTAGTAAGATACGCAATGATCAGGTTGGTAACCATGTCCAAACGATTACACTTGTATGATTGGAAAATCAATTGAATCATTTGGGATCTTTCTTCAAGTTATACTTATATCATCTCCATTTCATTTTTGTTTATATCCAAGTATCTTGGTTGTCCTAGCTTTCTGTAATAATACTCACAGGTACCACAACCTTAAGTATTCATATGAAGTGAAGAAAGCACTTTTTTGGGTTCTAAATTTGTTCATAGTTGACACTCAATAGCACAGGCATGTTTTACAAAATGATGTATCTTTTTTCTGTGGTATAGGAGAATCGAGTGCACACTTTGAGGAAAGAAGCTGATCACTGTGTTAAAATGGCTGAATTGATAGAATACAACTTAGAAGATGTGGATGCTGCTATATTAGCTGTTCGTGTATCTCTTGCTAAAGGTATGAGTTGGGATGACCTTGCTCGGATGGTGAAGGAAGAAAAGAAAGCTGGAAACCCTGTAGCTGGTCTTATCGACAAGCTCCATCTTGAAAGGAATTGCATGACTTTACTGTTAAGCAACAATCTCGACGAAATGGATGATGATGAGAAGACACTCCCTGCAGATAAGGTTTGTTATATCTTTATTTATTTTTGGTTGCATTAGGAACTCATTAAGATAAAATAAATAGTAACAAGGAGAGTGGAGACCAATGAATTGTCCTAAATAAAAAGAAAGCAACCATGTTAAAGGAGAAAATTAATGGAGCAAAGCTGCCTATTTCCTCGACATAGAAACCTACTTAAAAGTTCAAGAGTTGTGTCTATTTTTATTCCAAATCAAGAGCTGTGCCATAGGAACCTCCTGAAATATGTGTTGTGCTCCAACTAAATGTGCTACAGTATAGCATAAGTCGCACATTTTCCCAAAATTTTAAATGGGTTTTCATTTAATGTTTTCCTTTGTTCTTCTGTTATGCTACTTCCTTTTATAGTTTAGACGAATTTGTTTGGCCTAGAAATTCTTCAGAACATCTAGGTTGTTCTGCATATAACACGATAAGGAATCAAACAATTTGACTGGAGAAACATCTCACTTATATGCTTTGTGGTACCTTATGTCCTATTCTTATAGTGGGTGTATGTCAATAAACTATTATATGAAATTTTTATTAACTTAAGTTTGCAATTTCATTTTCATCACTGGTTGTTTTTCTGTTTTCGTAAATATGTCGATTTTTATTGTGTTCAAGGTTGAAGTTGATTTAGCTCTCTCAGCACATGCCAATGCTCGGAGGTGGTATGAACTGAAGAAGAAACAGGAGAGCAAACAGGAAAAGACGATAACTGCCCATGAAAAGGCTTTTAAAGCTGCAGAGAGAAAGACTCGCCTACAGCTTAGTCAGGTGGTTATATGAAGCTAGTGATATGCTTTTTAGCACTGAATATGTTAATGTAAAATAGTGTTAAATGCAACTATGCAAGCTACCTGTCTATTTTTCATTCTCGATTGCTTTCTGACTGCTGATTAATTTTATTCATTTTAACCACTTTTTATCCAGGAAAAAACTGTTGCTTCAATTTCGCATATGCGCAAAGTTCACTGGTTTGAGAAATTTAATTGGTTCATTAGCAGTGAGAATTATTTGGTTATCAGTGGACGTGATGCCCAGCAAAATGAGATGATAGTAAAGCGTTATATGTCAAAAGGCGATCTGTGAGTATTTCTTGCTGTAACATACTGTTCCAAATTCCTTGTTCATATTGGCTAAAACAAACATTGGCAATAGAAGTTATTGAGTAATGACCGAAATAATATTAATTTGGTTTAGATGCTATTATTGAGTAGTGACTATCTTCTATTGAATGAGTAATACTTCAATTTTTTAACATGTATCCAAATCATTTGAAGCATATGCTAACTTAATGCTCCCTCTGTAAAAAAATATACACAAAATTAACTACTTACACACTTAACATTTCATCTAAAAAAGAGGACATTAAATGAAAGGCATTTTTGATATAGTATCATTAAGTAGATTGAAAATAGTCAACTTTTGCTTAAATTTTGTTACAACTTAGATGTGTCAGATTTGCTTATATTTTGTTACGGATGAAGTATATCTTTCTAAACCAACCTTACAAGCCAGTCTTGTGGGATTTATTTAGGTCTAACCCAAACTCTAAGTAGGTTTTAGAGTCTATCATAGATCCATTAAGCCGCCCATTATGCAACCACCAGTTCACACTCAAGATGTCTGGTTGTGGACACAAGGAGGTATTGAGAGTCTCAGAGCAGTGGCTATAAGTTAGAGGCAACCCTCAACTTGTCGGATTGTGCTTAACCCAACCCTAATTCTATCCAATTTTGGGATATTTGTTTTTTGAGATAATGCTCATGTCTTTCCTAATCTTTTAGCTGACCATGGCATCCTTCATTATGTCATATGTACACATACCGTGAAACATTCTACATGTTTTCTGTATCCAATATTAAGGAGAGAAGTTCCCTTTGGCTGGGTTCCATGTTTCCTTCTATTTGGTGCCTATGGCTGGAGGGGAACTCGCGAGTTTTCAACGACATCTATTTGCATGGCATGTTTTATGGTATTAAGTTCTTTTTGTAGCTTGTCTGTGGTTCTGAGCTAATACCGATTATATATGAGTGCCTTTGGTGAATATGCAAAGAGGTTATTGAGCGCTACTTTGATTTTTTCTTTTCTTTTATTTTTAGGAAATAACTCACATTGTGCTCCTTTACTCTTCTCTTCACATTCTCAAATTAATTGTCTTCTTACATTAATAAGAACTCCATAATTTTTCTGTAAGTTTTTTAATGGTAAAATTGCTTTAGGATTTGGAAATCCGTGTCTAGGATATCATACTTTTCAAATGATTCCCTGTGAAAGAAGATCTGTTAGTATTTCTTGTTCTCATGCCGTTAATTTGCTTATGCTATAGGTATGTGCATGCCGAGCTGCATGGAGCTTCTAGTACAGTTATCAAGAATCACAAACCTTTGCAGCCAGTTCCACCGCTTACCCTAAACCAAGCAGGATGTTTCACAGTATGTTTAACACCCGTCCATTCTATGTTTCATCTAAATTTACTTTCTATGATCATGAACTAAATCAATTGTAACGAATACTGGTCCAAGTGACAGGTTTTATGGAAAGAAGTATCAGAAAAGGAATTCATGTTTTGTTAGGATATTTATTATTTTATTTATTACTTAGTTATTTCTAGCAGTTAATTTTTAATCGTTTAGGGAGCAGTTGTAACTGTTAAAAAATAAAATCTTCTTGCCATAAAATATGTTGCATGACCAGCTTTCCTAAAAATTGCTAACCATTATCACCTCCATATCATCTTGGAATGTAGGTCTGCCATAGCCAGGCATGGGATTCGAAAATTGTTACTAGTGCCTGGTGGGTTTATCCTCATCAGGTTAGTAAAACTGCTCCTACTGGTGAATATCTGACAGTAGGGAGTTTCATGATACGGGGAAAGAAAAATTTTCTTCCACCAAGCCCTCTTATCATGGGTTTTGGCCTGCTATTTCGCTTGGATGAGAGTTCATTGGGATCACATTTAAATGAAAGGAGAGTAAGAGGAGAGGAGGAAGCAATAGATGATGTTGTAGAAACTGGCCCTGTTGAAGAGCAATCTGATTCAGCGTCCGAGAACGATGTTACAGATGAAAAATCTGCTGCAGATTCTGAAAGGAATGGTAATCTATCTGCAGATTCAGCCATACCCCTATCAGAAGACTTTCTTGCAAACTCATCTCCAACTAGTTTGGCTACAATTAATGACAAAACTGCAGTTTCAGATGACTTTTCTGCAAAAGATACAAGTATAATCGATATGCTTGATAGTGAGAAATTATCTGACATTGGTGAAAATGGCTTAGCATCTGTCTCCCCTCAACTTGAGGAACTTATTGATCGAGCTCTGGGACTTGGATCTGTTGCCAAATCAAATAAAAGTTATGAAGCTGAGAACACTCGGGTTGATTCAAGCAGTGAGCACCATATTGAACCAAGCAAACCTGCAGTAAGGGATAAACCATATGTATCAAAAGCTGAGAGGAGAAAGCTTAAAAATGAACAGAAACATGGAGAAGCCTATCCAAGTGTTGAACATGGAAAGGACGAATCAAAAATAAAAGATATTTCTGGTAATCTGCATGCAAAAGATGCTCAGAATTTGAAGACAGGTGGTGGTCAAAAGTTAAGCCGTGGACAGAAGGGAAAACTTAAGAAGATAAAGGAGAAGTATGCTGACCAAGACGAAGAAGAAAGGAGCATCCGAATGACATTATTGGCTGTGAGTACAGTAGCTTGCTTGTCCTTCTGCATAACAAATGGATACGATTTGTTTCTTATTTGAATTTGAATTGTCAATTTGTCTGGTTACACATCATAGCTGCTACGATGGGTTCCAAAGATGTTAAATTTAATTAACACTGCAATCTTTCCCTTATAAACCTTTTAAATTAGAATTGTACAAAGTATATAAGAACTTTTTTTATCACATCAAGGATACTCTCAACAACATACTATGGCCTTGAATTGATTCTTGCATCTTTTTATTTCCGGGAGTGAAATTCCGTTGATTTAACTCTAAAGCTGGTCTGTATTTGTAGTCTTCTGGAAAACCAATCAAGAAAGAAGAGACATTATCTGGAAATGAACCGTCGGACAAAGGGAAAAAATCTGACAGTGGTAAGCCTTTCTAATGTTTCATAACCAGTATTTCTGACAATATGCTGAGCCAATGGGAATCTCATTCTGGTTTAAATTGGTTTACCTTAATGTTCAGCTTGAATTTTATATGAACCAATTTGTTTGGATTGGGCTTAGCTGAAATAAGTTCGAATAGTTTAGTCTAATGAGTTCATTTGAGCCGAGCTGACTCACAAACTTGGTTTAGTATGTATTACTTTATCTGGTAAATATATTACTTTGTATAATACTTCCTCTGTCTTGTTATAATAAGTGTCATATTTGTAAAGAAAAAAAAGTTTCAAAATAAGTGTGAATTTATCTTTACAATGTAGCATTATTATTTTATTGGCTTAAATGCATTTTTGGTCTCCTTATTTTGCCTAACATGAAATTTAGTTCCTTCTTTTTAAAACCGGTTTTTTGGTCCCCGTATTTTGTGAAAAATAAACTTTTAGTCTCTCATTTCTAAAACCGATTTTTTGGTCCCCTTATTTTGCCAAAAATGAACTTTTAGTCTCTCATTTCTAAAATCGATTTTTTGGTCCCCTATTAATTAATTCTTAGGATTTTTTTGGTCTCCCACTATTTTTGAAGATGTGGCACTCTCATTAACTTATTTTTGTTATTCATTTTATTTATATATTAAAATATTAAAAATCAATTTATTTTATTTATATATATTAAAATATTTAAAATTAAAATTTATTAAAAACTAAATTTAATATTATTCAAAACTAATAGTTTTTAATAAATTTTAATTTTAAATATTTTAATCCGGTTAAAAATGAAGGGACTAAAAGTTCATTTTAGGCAAAATATGGGGATCAAAAGTGCATTTAAGCCTATTTTATTTCAATTTGTCTTCTAATTAATACTATGTGCATCACTTCCAAGTAATTATCCTTGACTATGTAATATGATAATGGTGATTACACCAATAATTGATAAGGTTGATTTGATAAAATTGTTGTTTTCTTTCTTTCATTTATAGCTTCTTAATTTGCGTGAAATAATCTAGTTTGACACTCATAATGGAATGGAGGGAGTATAATTTGAGTTTCTACTTATGTGACTTGAGAGTGAGACTCTGTCATGAGTTTTAAAGAATGGATACTCTAAAATTATACTTGTACCTGATATATTGTAGTCTGTATCACCTGGGATTCGTCCAAGTACCGACTACTTCCCAAAATCATTTTTTAAAGTTAAAATTGGGCACATATAGGGTACGTTTTGGGTATGTATTAGTCCACACCACTCCCAGCGGTTCGAGAAATAAGTATATATTTGTCATTTGGTACAAAAAAATATAAAATTAGGTTTTTCTCAATCCTTTTTTTATGAGGTCAAAACCTTTTATCTTTTATACAATATGGTCATGTTTATGTAAAGTTTATTTTTATATACTTTGAAAGTTATACTTGTACTGTCACCATACTCGTATCCATGCAAGATAGGTCATAAGGCAAGCTTCCGGTATTTTTTTAGCTAGTTGCATTATGTTGTTCATGAACCAAACTCCTTGCAGCAATCAAAGAATTTAGTAGTGATTGAAGCTTGGTTCAATTCCCTTCCATGTTGTGTGAATGTTTTATTACTCAATGCGTCACTGCCTCATATCTATTACCTGATTACTGAGATATAAACTTCACCTTAAATTAGACAGTAAACGTATTGAGGTGTCAATGCATTCGCGATCTTGTTTATTTGTTAAACTTGCTATCTTGTTTATTGTATTATAAATTTAAATGTTGATTGTGGCAGGTCCTGTAGATGCTCCCAAAATATGTTACAAGTGTAAGAAGGTAGGTCATTTATCTCGGGATTGTAAGGAGCAATCAACTGATCTGTTGCAAAGTCATGCTGTCAGTGAAGCTGAAGAAAATCCCAACATGAGTGCTTCAAACATTTCCTTAGAAGATAGAGTGGCAATGGAAGAAGATGATATTAATGAAATAGGAGAAGAAGAGAAAGAAAAACTAAATGATGTAGATTACTTGACAGGGAACCCACTCGCAAATGACATTCTCTTATATGCTGTTCCAGTATGTGGTCCATACAATGCAGTTCAGTCTTACAAGTATCGAGTGAAGATAATTCCTGGGCCTGTTAAGAAAGGAAAAGGTTCTGTTTATTTTCTTACATTAATTTTACATCATCAATTACTTATGTTTCTGCTTAAGACTTATTTTGTTATGGCAAAGTTAAAGGAAATCATAGAATCTAATTTTCTAGCTTGTGTTATTTGCTCCTTCATAATTGATGAGTAGTAATAATATTCATGAAAATGAATCCTCTCCATTTATCATTCTCTTAATTTTCTTCACTATCATAATTTATGCAGTTATTTATGCCTGGGTTAAGGGTATCTTATTTTTAAGATGTTGCCATAATTTTTTTTTTCCCATTTGATTGTACAGCTGCAAAAACTGCAATGAACTTATTCAGCCACATGTCAGAAGCAACAAATCGGGAGAAGGAGTTGATGAAAGCCTGTACAGATCCTGAATTAGTTGCTTCAATTGTTGGTAATGTGAAGATAACTGCAGCTGGTCTTACTCAATTAAAGCAAAAGCAAAAGAAAGGCAAGAAGAGTGCCAAACAACAGAGTTAGCCAACCCTTTGTGGGATTTACTTGGTGGAAAATGTTTTTGTTTATTTATTCATTTTGTTTTTAGAGCTCACAAATTTGTATGTTGTATATTCTTCTATGTTTCAACGCTGCAGAGAAGTAGGTTTTTTTCCCTGTAGGTCTCTGCTGGATAAGTAGTAGATAGTTAACAGCTGAAATTACATGGAAATAACATTGATAAATTATTTATTAGGTATCTGTCTTGTTTGATTAATTGATTTCTAGACCAAACCAAATTTTATTTGAAAAATTCAGTTTAAATCTGGTGGAAGATACTTTGTACCTATAACATGATTATAAAAATAGCGGTGGATATTTCGTACTTATTAAATGATTGTAAAAAATAGTCAATTGTTAGTAATGTTTACCCTAATTTCTATTTTAGCGTACTTTCCTTTTAATAACCAAAAATTTGTATTTTTGAGGGCCAAGAGACAGCACTGTAGTAAAGTTTAGTTGATCCAGTATTAAAACTAAAAACATACATGTGCGTGCTCTGTAAGATTTTATTTATATAAAAGCACGTTCAGAAAATCTAAAATGTTCAGAAAATTGGTTGCCGATTTAGATTAAATAACATTTAAGCTTACCAACTAAACTTTTCGTCCACACTCCACATTATTATTGCTCAAAATCTTGTTTAACATTGAATGACCAAGCACAGCTATGTAATTATCATATTTCAGGTTCACTATAAGACATTTTCATTTATGAAATTATCATGTTTTCCTTCAATTTTTAACTCTCATTATTTCTCTGCAAGCTAGTGTTACAGTTTCTGATATTCAATAGTTTCATCAAAATAGGTACAGAGTAATATATTTTTGTTTTTTTATTTTCAATTTTACGATGTTGAGGAAAGATGAATACATCAAACCAAAAGAAAAGACAACATTAGGTTTATCATTCTACAACAATACATAGAGCAAGGTGTAACAAAAGCAAAAAGGTAAAAGGCATTTGAATTCCCTCAATCATTAATCTTCAGCTGGTGGTATCTCACTCAGATCCAGTCCCTCTGGAGGCAAATCTGAAGAAAGTGGTCCTAAGATCCCATCACTGCTGAGAGTTAATCCACTCTGCGAAATAAATGAAAAGGGTTCATCAAATGAACAACTAATATGTGTCTCAATACGCATAACTGCTACAAAGTGATTGAAGAAAGAACATATATCCAAGCCAGCTTAGCAAATCAAGGGTCCGAAATACCAAATCCAATTGTATCCCACATACTAACTAGGGTCAATTTGAGATGCATTTTTTTGTTCTTCTCCACAAAATGTCCATGAAAATCATTTAAAGCTAGTCATTTCAGAAGCTTTAAAAATCTTCATCGGCAGTAGCAAGAAGTGATTTATTTTATGCTATTTGAATTTTGGATTTTTGATCCCTTGCTGCTGCTTCATTTTCATTGAGTTTGTAATTTTGGAATAAATAAATAAATAATTAACAAGCAAATACCTCTGGCTGGAACCTCAGCATATCAGCACGAGCCATGGCTTCGGCTTGCGCTATTCTCTGTCTGAATGTCTGAGCCATCTCCTCAGCCTATAAGAACATAACCAATTAAAAAATTACAAAGTGTACATTCTCTTTCAAAATTGTTAATGCTATTAAAAACAGACAGCAAAAAAGAACTCGGCACTTTGGCTTCTTGTAGGATATTACTCTAGATAGCAGAAAACTTAGGAAGTGGAAATAAACAATGACTACCCAAACGATATTCTATAACTGTAGTTTAGAATGCAGCAAGCAAAAAGCTTGAGATCCTTTCTTTGAATTATATACCTTCTCGAAGACAAGCTTTGGATTACGAATCATGTCACCAGGTGTAGGTTCCAACTTCTTGGTGGAAAGACTTACACGGCCTCTCTCGCGATCATGACTTAAGATCATAACCTAATCATAGAATAAATTAAATTTTATATCAATACAATGCTTGTAATTCTATTCAAATTTCGATGTAGCTTATTATAGGTTACCTTCAGAATATCACCAGGTTGAAGAACAGTCGCAATATCAGATATACGATCATGACTGATTTGACTGACATGAAGAAGGCCACTGATTCCACCAATGTCAACAAAGGCACCGTATGGTTTCAGACTTTGCACAGTGCCTGCAACAACTGATCCAATTCCTAGTTGTCCTTGGATGCCGGCCACGGCTTTGCGGTGGCTAAGGATAAGCCTGGACTGTTCCTCGTCCACCTCCACAAACTTTAGAGGAATCTCCATCTCAAGAATCTCTTCTCCCGGTGATTTCTAAGAAGAAAATACGCAAAAGGGGAAGAGTTTCAGTTGGTAGCTAAACTTCTATGTTTTGGAAAGAGAAAAATAGAACATATAAATTAAGTAATGAACAATAAAAGAAAGTTTCCATTTACCAAGAAATCGAGAATAATCTACATCAGAATTTGTTGAAGCATACAAGTTCCATTGGTAAAATTGCATGGCTCGGTTTTAACGTAGTCAAATACTTATTATGTCTTTGTCATTGTCCATAAAGTAAGATATATTGCATCAAAGCTTTGAAATTTGAAATCTTTATAGCCTATGTTGATTGACAATGTTTCTCTTGTATATGCACTATGTTGATTACACTTAAGTGTTATAAGTGTATAATAATATATAATTAGGTCAAGGTTTCTGATTTCGAATCCCACCAAAATGCCTTATACTTTTTTTTACTTGCCAAATGACAGGTTTTGAATCATGCATGCGATTCATAAATGTCGCAAAGAAGTTAAAGAGCTAACCGTTGACATCTGTGAGAATGGAACAAACCCCTTAAGGCCTTCCACTTCAGCCACCACACCACCTTTATTTGCATCAATAATCTGCCACACAAAGTGCACAAATGAAATGAATAAGAACAGTTTTTCTTTATTTTGTAACCTTATCTTAACCGATATTACGATAAATTGATATTATAAATATTTGCATTAATAATAGACACAAATATGCTAAACATTGACGAATATATTGAATTTCTGAGTAAGCAAAACTCACCTTACCCTTGACAACAGCATCTTCTGCCTGAAGTTGCCGACATCTTTCCCATGCAAGGTCATACTGAATAGATCTTAAGCTCAAGATCAAGCCATCATCAATTTCATTTTGACCAATGATTACAAATTCCTCTTTCACGCCGGGAATTAGGCCTGCATCTTCTACATGCTTAATTCTGCGGATGGATGCCTCTCGCAGCGGCAAGTAAGCAGTAGACTTTGAGGTAATGTCAACAAAAGCTCCACTAGAATCCATGCCATACACAGTGCCTCTAACCTGAAACCAAACCAGCAAGAGTCACCAATCTATTTCAGATTACATCAAAGAATTGTCCCCCCTAAGAACAGAATCGAATAATCTTTTCAACAAACACTTGGAAAAAAAGTTAAAATACATTAATTATTTTATAAATACCATAAGTCATAAATCAACTTAAACAATCAAAAGGGAATTTTTGTAACCCGGGAACCAAATACATTATTCAATTGAAAAACTCTAATGTATTAGAAACTAATCGAGTAAAGAGTTATTTTGGTCGTTAAATGCGTGAAGCATAATCACCAAAGTCCCTAAACGCATCGATAATACAAAAGCTTGGACCAAACTCATGAACGGAAGCCACATTTGAAGACTAAACTAACTAGTGAAACATACATTTGAAGACGAAACTGACTAACTACATATGCATTTAGGTAGTTTTTGTAATTTTGATAGATTCATAAACTATTGTCCCAACACCTAACACATTCAAAGACCATAATAGTTGTTTACTCGAAACTAATATAAACAGGGTCAGGTTTACTACAAACCCTTTTTTGTTCATATACAATCAACAAACCATTTCCTCACACAGATTAAGCAATCAACACACACACCGCCCAAAATGTCAATTCAACGACACCCCTTTTCATCATCAACTAAAAAAAATGCAAAATTCTAAAAAAACAAAGAACTAAACAGAAATTCAAGACAACCCAACATCCAAATTCAAATAAATAAATAAAAAAACACAAACAGTAATAATAACTTTGTAACAAAAAAAAAAAAAACTTGCCTTAGTTCCAACTTCAGACTCAAAATCATACTTTTCAAGAGCTTCAGTGAATTGGTCAAGGGTGAACGCAACACCTTCCATTGGAGCAGTGCGGCACCTCTCATAAGCATCTTCGAAGATTTCTTTAAGCTTTGCTCTCTCTTTGTTCTGAGCGCTTGAAATTGCAATGGAACAGACAATAGGAAGAACACCGCGCCTTTGTTTCTGTGAGTGTGTTGGTTTCCATAGAAGTGGGGTCCACTTTACGACACTGAGTTGGTGAGACACAGATGCCATGGCCATGTGAGTGTCTCTCTCTGCTTCGCGTTTTTATTTTATCAGATAGAATTAGATGAACAAGATAGATAAGGTGAGATACAACTAACGTCGATTTCTTTCTTTTTGTATAAAATTGTAAGTTATATAAATTGTAACTTATAAATAAAAATTATATAATTGTAAAGTTCACATCTTGAAAAATATAATGCAAAGATTATGTATATATATTTTTTTATATATATATATATATCTTACTTTTATTTTAGTTAATTTTTTATATATATCTTACTTTTATTTTAGTTAATTTCACTACATATTGTCGGTACGATCCACGATCATATGAGTGATCACATAATCCACCTAGAACTTTTATTTCAATAATATTTTTTCTTATTATTATCTATTTATATTATTTTCTTAAAAAATTTATTCCTTTTATTTTATGTCAATCATTTATTTTTGCATTTAAATTTTATTAAGAAATCTTATTTTGTATAATTGTCATATTTTTATTTGTTTGTTCTTGTTAAATTTCAAAGAATTTAATATTAAAAACATTCATAAAGGATTAATCAAATAATGAATTTTCTTGATAATTATTTATGAAGATCATATAATATAGCTCCTAACGAACTAACAAAAATTAAAATTAAAGCATTTATAAAGGATTGCTCAAAAAATAATTATTTTTTTATAATTGTTGATAAAGATCGTTGTGATATAGTTCATGAAGAACTAATATTCGAGCATTCATGTAAGATTGTTCAAAATATGACTTTTCTTGGTCATCATTGATAATTGAAGAACTAATAATTTAGTATCAAGCATCGTTGTATCATCATAAAATGTGTAATTTTTAATGGTCATTTATAAATATTTGTGCTGAAGAACTATACATTTAAATCGAGATTGAAATATGTAAGATTTTTGTGATCTTAAATTAATTTAAAAGAAATGAAATTAGATAAAATGCATATATATTTAGGTCACTCAAATATGCTCTTGAAATAGCAAAATTGAGAAGGATTTTCAAGAATATTTTGAGAGATTGATCATAAATTATCATTGAACAAAAGAAAAATTATTGAACAAAAATATGAAATGCCACATAATAGATTATATAACCAATGTCGTGATTATGATAATTGATGTGGTGTTGATGAATTATAAGTAAATATGATCAAATATCATTTAGTTTAATTTGTGGTATGGTCTTTTCTATAATTACATCACAAGTAATATATATTAAGAAAATATGTAATATAAAAGTGTCATTTTATGAAAAATAAACATAAAAAGATTAGTGGTATGGTAAGTTTTTAAAGAACTAAATTTATGTTCTCTTGTTGTTACCTCAATATTTTAACTTATAAAAAATAACAATGAACGTGTATTTTACATATATCCTCAATATCTTAGATCCTAATTATCTTAAATTTTTATAATATTCTTGTTGGATATGAATTAATAATAATTTTATTTTAAAAATTATCTATGATAGAATATATGTATATATAATATATATTTTGAACATGTCTATAGTTTAGATATATAAGTGACAATATGTTGCTAAATAACTTTTATAAAATTCTTGTATATATATAAGTGTATTTTCTTTTGTGCAATTTCTAAAAGAAGAAGAAAAAATGTCATATGATTTATATATAAATTTATTTTCTTTTTTAATTTAATTTATAATTATTTAAATAATATATTTCATATGGTTTATAGAGTTTTGTTTATCGAATTAAATTATGTTCTCATATTTATGTAAATGAAAATCTTTGATATATGGAGGATAGTGCTAAAGAGAAATTAAATCTTAAAAATATATATTAAATTGTTTCATTTGGTTATAAAATTTTACAAATTATGTTGTTCATTATTGATTTGAATGAGTTGAAACATGCGTATTATTTGTAAACTAGAAGTTTATAAATCATATTGAAGTTTGTTGTGTTGGATTTTGATCCTTTGACTCCTAATTTTGACATAATTAATAATTCAACAATGTTCATACAATGCATGATAAATCTAATATTTGAATTGAGCAAGATTTCAGGAACCATAATCAAACCCTACACACTTGGATCAAATTGCTTGGAACACAAGAAATCAACAAAAGTTGAATTCTGAATATGTAAATCGATTGGGAAATCGATTTCATAACAAGGGTGTAAGGAAATCTTAAGTGTTTGTGAATGTGCAATCGATTAGGCAATCGATTAGATTAATTAAAAATGAAAAATGCACAAGTCAGTAGCCTCTGTTTTGGAGGAAATCGATTGGTAAATCGATTGAACATTTCACAAATCAAACCTGATGGTAACACATCGATTGGTAAATCGATTGAATGAGTCACAGTGGCACTCCAGTGCTGAGGGAATCGATTAGCAAATCGATTGACAAAGTATCATTTGAAAAATGACCTCACCTGTGACAAATACAATCGATTGGACAATCAATTGTTAACACTTTCAATTTTGATAAAGTTTGGTTGCAATCGATTGGGAAATCGATTGAACTAAACACCATGTTTTGAAAATAATCGATTGGCAAATCGATTGATATTAAAACTGAGTCACTATTTTGAATCACATCGATTACCAAATCGATTGACATCAAAAACCTGAGCCACTGTTTTGAAAACAATCGATTGGCAAATCGATTGAAATAAACTTGTTGAAAACACAGTGAACTCTGAGATTGTGACCAAATCGACTCCGTGGTTTTATACATCGACTCTGAAGTTTGGCAAATCGATTGAGTAATCGATTGAAATTAGTTTTATTAAAACAGTTTCCCAGAAATCGATTAGGCAATCGATTTATACAGGTCTGGACATGTTCTACTGAAAAGTGTTGTTTTAAAGAATCGATTGGTAAATCGATTAGCTTGTATAGTTTCAAGATTAAAGAAAACCAAGATCGCGATAATCGATTGGCAAATCGATTTAGCACCTTTTATAACTTTACAAAATCGATTGGGAAATCGATTTCGTAGTTGGTTTTTCAGAAACTATATAAGATGTCTTTCAATCTTTATTCTAATAACTTTTACATAACAATTCATATCTTTCATAATTTCTCATAACACTCTCAGCTGTTCATAACAACAAACTAACAATTTCATAATTGTGATTACAGATCTCAATACAGTTTGTTGACAATCTAAGAGAAATGATAATGTGCTCAAGAACAATCCATGAATATCCAGATTTGTGAAGAGCAACATTCATAAAGATTGAAGACCCTTTTGTTTTACAATCTTTTATTCTTTCTGTAATAAATCTTTGAACGAAATAGAACGCAAGAAAAGCCAGCTCGAAACTGGTGGCTACTTTCTTGGTTGAGAGGGCTCAACAAGAAAGAGTCGCACTTTGATTCTGTGATAGGCTGCTGAGTGTCTTCAAGGATCAGAGGGTATTCAATAGGAAAGACATAATTAGAGATTGATAGGTTTCAGGGAGGAAACTGGAAAATTTTTGTAATTGATTCTTTCTATTGAAGGAGAAGAAAATCTGAAATCCGATTGGATTTTCAGGACTGGACGTAGGTTGTTGTGGAACAACCGAACCAGGATAAATCTCTGTGTCTTCTTCTCTAACCCTCTCTCTTTAATTTTCTATATTGCTAACTTTGCATGCCACAAAATTTAATTTCCGCTGTGCGCTTGATACTGATTAATTTGGTAACGAAAACTGATATATTTTCTTTATTGCGAGGTCACTGATACCAACGTGTTGTTGGCAAGACTAGTTGAGCCATCTCAAATCTATTATGATGCGAAAAATAGAATTTTTTATGCCAACATGTATTGAAGAGCCAAGAGATTCTTCAATCAAATAATTTTTGTGTGTAATTAGTTTTCAAAGGAAGTTAACAATTTGGAAGAATGAATCTCTTACATTTCTAAAATGTATATGAGGTTGTATTTGAAAATCAATACACTGATCATGTAGATCAATACACTAGTCATAAACTAAATGGTGTTTTGTAAGCTTGTTGTCAACTCACAGCCAGAAGTTTGTGAGATTTTTGTGTCAACTAATTTGACTAAGAGTCAACTTTCATAATTATCTAGAAATAATTTGAAAAGTAGTGAATGTATTGTATTGGATTTGATATTAAACATCGTGTAACATACGTTTTTACACAAAAATGGACTTGAAAATCCATTTTTTAGACGTCTAAAGTAAATTGTGTGGCCAATAGTTATGAAATCATAATTTCTAAATTCTACTTTGGGAACCCGCAATCATGTACATTGAGATATTTATTCACATCAAGCCAACAACTTACTATAGTCCTCCATAGAATTTACAATCAATTTTGGATTGATAACCTAATATTCTCCATCTAAGAGAATTTTTAGATGTGTTGTGTATGTTTCTATTTGTTCAAATATAATGCACTAAGATATGTCATAAAAGAATATTGAGAATACATATTGGATATAGTATATTGAGCTATGAAATTGGAGACTTGTTTACAAAAGAGTTTGTTGGCTATCATTTGATGGATCAATATTCCCAATATTACAGGGAGAGAATAAACAGTTGAAAAATATTATAGAAATATATTATTATATCATCTCGATCCTCGTACAAACTAGTGTGAACCAACAGTTTAAAATAGTGAAGATACAAACACGAGAAGATGGGTCGAATTGTGTTTGACTAAGTTGATAATTTTTTTATTATTTGATTAAACTGATTCAGACTTGATGATTTACTTGGAGTATAAGCAATAACAAAACTAAGGAGTGCAGGAATAAAGTGACACAAGTAATGTATCCTAGTTCACCACTAACTTGGCTACATCTAGTCATTTTACTCAGAAGGATTCAATCCACTAATTCAACAAGAATTACAAAGCACCTGGCCCTCCAAGTCAATTTCTCAAACAATCTGACAACCCCAAACTTTTGAGGAACACATACACCTCGACTCTACCAGCCAAGTCTTCTCCACACAATCTGACAACCCCAGATTGTTGAAGACACATTAACACCACTATCGGGTTTGAATATAAAGATTTGTAACTTGAGTAGTTGTTTATAACAATGACTATCACACTTTAAGAAGAACACTTAAAAACTATTTATCATTTGAACAAATGTTTCTTCTTCAACCTTGAGAATCTATTTATAGGTAAAATTTGGAATTCAATTTAGTCGTTATTTAATTCTGAATTGTATTTTCATTCCTAGCTTGGTCGGCAATGATCTTATTCAAAAAAAAATTATGAACAAAGATGTGTTTTGATAATATGTTCTTAAGCCAATTCTTTATTTTGGAATCCAATATGAGCAGTTCTTCTAGATTGATTACGTTCGTATTTTGTTCGGATTGAGTTTGTAAATTCTTCAAATTGATATCGTTTGTATATTGTTAAGATTGAGTTTATAAATTCTTCATATTGATATTGTTCGTATTTTATTAAGATTGAGTTTGTAAATTCTTGTGAGTGTTTATTCTTGTAAACAATTCTTGATCATATCTTCTTGTGATAAATATTGATCAAATCTTCTTATAAATAATTCATATCTTTGATCAAATCTTCTTGTAAATAATTCATATCTTCTTGTAGATAAATTTTGACTAAATCTTCTTGTAAATAATTCATATCTTCTTGCAGATAAATCTTGGTTAAATCCTCTTGTTAACTTGGTCAAAGATTTTCTTTCATTATAAATCTTAATCAAATCTTATTTTAGAATGTCTTCAAAAACACGAATCTTCTTTCATACTCGGTGAAGTCAAATATATTGTTCTCATAAAATACTTTTATTAACATCAAAACTCTTAATATAAAACCAACTTGGTTCCAACAAAGAGAACTCATTTACAAAGTTTAGAAAAATCAATTATATGCAAATGCTCCAATCAAAATTTAAGTATTTGTTGAATAATGTATCATTACAAATGAGTCTTATCCATGCATGAAGTGTGGTATATCTGTGGGTTTCAAAGATAAAAAAACCCCGAACAATGAAATGAGTTAAAAAGCAAAATGATCCAAATGAGGATATAAATATTTCAAAAGAGTAATTTGATATAATTGATTTTCAGCTCCAGATGAATTGACCAGGTATCTAAAATTTATTAAAATATAGAGATTTCAATAAATTATGTCATGAGTCGAATATGAAGGAACCGAAAGGAAGCCAATGTTGATAATACTTTGAATTATAATTTGGCGTTATATGTGATAAACGATAACGAGGACCATGAATTAAAGTCTATTAAATATTCTAGATAAAGAAAAGTTGAGAAAAATAATATAAGTGGAATTAAGCCCACTTTACAAAGCGAGATATTTTTGGACTTGAAGTCTGCACATTTGAAGATGTGAAGCTAATTATACATGAATAATTTTCACTTGAAAAGAAAAAGAGAATGATAAAATACACATATTTATGTGTATTGGTAAAATTCTACAATTGATATTGAAGGGACATATTCACCTAAAGTGAATTCAATTTTTTTTTTCATAATTGATTAAATTTAGTTGTCATTAAAGACTCAATTTATATGTAAGACGTGTTCAAATTTGTTCAGTTCACTTGATAGTTATGATTATAAGAAACTCCTTAAGGGATTTAATTTTCGTGAGACATACAATTCAAACTATTGAAGAGATGACTTAATCAAAATGAATAAGTCTCTGTATGTGCTCAAATAATCAAGATGCACAATGTATAATATTGTTGTGTGAATAATTTCTAAAGGAGGAATAAGGAAATTATATCATTTGAAATAGTTTGAGATGAAATATCAAGTAAAGATAAATATTTGCTTCAGATTATAAAACAAGTATTTTGAATAATATTTTTGTAAATTACGAAACTCATATAGAAGGGCTTTAAAATGGTCCTATAGGGACAAGTCAAATCAATTATGCACTTCGATTGTTGTAAGGTTACCAATTATGAACAATTATCTTTTTAGAACTCGAGAAAATAATAATTACTGCATGGTTTAGAAACACCATATATTAATACAATAAAATAATAATGTATCTTTCTAATTATTAATTTGTTGTAAAATATCACTTGTTGTTAATTTATTAGACAAGTAACCTATTTTGGAGCATGATCAAATATATATTTTGTTGTATTAGAAATACAAATTATTTGTTTAATCATCGTAATGGTATAAATCACAAACAATTTATCTGTTTACACGAGAAAGTACAGTCATTTCACGAAGATATGTAAAACAAACTACAACAACAATGTCAGTAAATGATGAGAAAATTTGATCACTAAATGAAGCAAGTCAATAATGTTTTTGGTCAAAGTATGTGATTTATCAAATACATGAAATTTGTGGTTTTTCTTTTAGAAAAGAATATTGCTACGATTATGCAAAAATAATATCGACGACACTTCTATTTTGAAGATTATAATAAATCAAAAAGAAAAAATTATTTTACAAAGTCATCGTCAATCAAATCTCTCAGCAAAAGGTTGGTCTTTCTTGTCTCAAATATTATTGTCTACATGAGGAGGATAAATGATTATACAGTGCACTCTTTTTTCCATCACCAAGGTTTTGTTTCACTCGGTTTTTCTAGTAAGGTTTTTAACGAGTTCCCTCATAAATGATGTTGTACTCTTTTTCTTTCACTTGAATTTCTGGTTTTTTTCTATTAAGATTTTAATGAGATGTATCATTAATGAACACCCAAGAGAAGTGTTATAAATATTTGTGGATGTCCATTTTCCCTAAACTTTTATATTCCATAGTTGGTTATAACTCATATAATTAAATGACTTTTACACTTTGGTAATGCTCTGTAATTAACTTCATATGTTATGATATATTAGACTTTTAATGTTCTTGTAAGTTATATGACTCGTGACCTATAAATAGAAGTCATGTACAATTGTAAATTTCACACTTTGAAAAACACAATACAAATATTATATTATTTTCTTTTCTCTTTTCTTCAATATCTTGCTCTAATTTTAGTTAATTTTTTATAACAATCTAATAGTATTTATTTAGAGATGATTTTTTTTTTTGTTTACAATTTCATCTATGTCAAACAATAAATTTGACTCCATTCGTCCCAAAATAATTTTCACATTTGCAAAAAAATATTGTCATTTAGACTTTCAATCTAATTTTAATTACTTTTTTCTAATTGTACCTTCTAATTATTATAAATTACACAATTTCTGAATTATTATTCTTCACTTTTCATTTATTGTAATGAGAACACCTCAATAGGTGATAAGGATAAATTATTAAAATCACCATTATCTTTTTTTTTATCATATTTTTTTAATTTGTGTAAAATGGGTGACAATATTTTGAGTAAATAGGCATTTAGTTCTTGTAAATTGTAATTAAAAAATAAGTCAACTAAGTCATTTAAATTTGTATAGTAACAATTAAGTTCCTCCATCAAAATATTTATGGATAAATCGTCGTTTTAGTCCCTTAAAATATAGGACAATGTCATTTTGGTTATTGAGTCAATAAAAATTCAAATTAGTCATCAAATCATCAAAATGTAGTCTCTGACATTATAATGACTGTAGACTATTTTGTCAGTAAATTGTATATTTCATAGACTATTTTGATGATTTGAGAACTAATTTGAGTTTTTTTAATCAAATTGGAGATTCAAATGATAATGTCCTACACTTTTAAAAATTAAAATAATAGTTTATTCAAATATTTATTTACTGAATATTCATCAAAATTAAACATTGCGTCAAAATATACATATAATCTTTTAAATTGTGATGCAAAATTTGATATAAAAAATAACTACTACATTGATTGATATCTTTACTTCAATTGATATCTTTTTAACTTAAAGGTTAAATTGGTTTTTTTTATTAAATTTAAGAAATTAAATTGATTGACTCTTACAATATCAAATACTATAGTCTATAATACATATTTAAATATTTAATAGAATATTTTTCTTTTTCAATTTCGTGTATGTCAAACATAATCGTGGACAAGAAATATATTACAATTGCCTCAATCTTATTATGTATTTTTCTCCCTTTACATTGTGAGCATTGTGATATTTCTTTATAACCATGATAATAGGTTATGTCAAACACAAACATATTTGGTTTTTTTTTCCTTGAACCATGATAAAAGTATGTGAAGAAGTTGGAGAGTTCCACGTCCACCTTTAATAAAATACTAATAATATTAATTATTAACATTAATTATTTTAAAAAATAATAAAAGCAAAAATAATTATAATTCAATATACAAATCATACTCGAAATAAATGTTTAGCACTAATTTAATTAAAATAATTATTAAATTTTATGGAATAATAAATTTAAAGATTGTTCCTCATGGGTCATTGGGCTTCCCCCCACAGTCCAACAAAGACATCAAAGCCAATGGCTCAGTACCAAGGAGAGATTGTTTTTCTGTTTAAGGAAGCAATCATACTTGAAGGAGAGATTATTGATTCATCAAGTGTGAAAAAAATCCCAGAGTAAATGGAAGAATAGATCATATAAAAAAGAGAAGTAAATAAAACAAATTAATTACATTTAGTCTATCAAACCTTATTACGAAATCAAAACTAAGTTTGTGTTATGAACGAAAAAGACCTCCAAAAATGAGCAACCTCCATTACTTATATAGCAAAACACTTGATTGGCTTGCTTATTTTCTAACAAATAATAATTCATTATATGGCATACGAAATTAAATATTAATAAAATAAGCGGCAAATTCATATTCAAATTTTTTCATTATATTTTGGCAGAAATACCTGCAATGAGACAATATGGATAACGAAAAGATGGCTTCACTCATGTTATCAGGAGCAGGATGTCATTTAAGGGCATATGATTGACTTCTAAGTAGTACAGAATTCAAACCCCAAAAGGAGTTAACCAGAAAAGTTCAAGTTCAACAAATGAATGACAGAAAAGAAAAACTCATCAAATGCTGCTAAGTACAAATAACATAGCAGGTATTTAGTCTTGGGTCATGCAGTTAATGTGAAAGCTAATGAAGGTTTATTAAAACGAATCAAAAAGAACAAAGTAGTTCATACGTGCACTCAACCAACTTATCCACGCAGCAACCAAGGCCCAAAGAAAATGTTAAACAAATAGTACTTATGGTTGCATTCTCCCCTAGCTGATAAGTCTAAATCATTTCTTATTTACACATGTAACAATAATGTGGAAATCTAATCCGCCAGAGTACCCTCCAAAACTAGCTTTGCTACATTTGTAATTTGTCTCTAAAATCGCCAAAATAAAACTAGAAAATACCTCAGTAAGTTATATAAATCTCAACCACCAACCCTCTCCAACTATCCTCTCTTCCATCCCTACAAAACTGCTGGCTGCTTTTCTCTAACTCTACAACAGCCTAAAAACATTAATCAATTTCAGCATGAAATGAACAATAGCTGAATCATGAGATTTGTATTTACAATCAGTTACTTTCTAGCAAGCTCCTCAATTTGTTTCGAGCCTCGTCAGACAGAGAGCAAGGCCGGAATCTTCGCCTGTGGGGTGGACAGGATTCAACAATGCTTTCGACGGGAGACAAGCATATAACAATTACGGTAAGATTATCTGTTGTGTGTAGGCGCAATGCTTCTTTGACTAGCTCTCTAGCACATTGTTGTGGGTCATCGTGCCTTCTTATTCCACGACGAACAAAACTAACTGCATCCTGGCTTGACATTACATCCCAAATCCCATCACACCCAATGATCAAGAACTCGTCTTCCTCAGTCAATGTGACTACCTGAACATCTGGCTCAGCACTAAGAGGTGAAACAGAACCAACTGGTAATTTTAAGTCCCAATCGCCTAAGGCACGAGTGACAGAAAGATAACCATTGAGATATCCATCATCAATAAAACCACCCAACTCTTCCACTCTCTTGCGCTCTGGTAAATAACTTGGTCTGTGGTCTTGAGACAGGTCAACAGCTACTCCTCGCTTACAAAGAACTGCTCGGCAATCGCCAGCATTAGCAACCAGTAAATGTCTTCCAAGTATAAGGGCAGTCAGTGCTGTTGTTCCACAAGAACTACTAATACTCTGTTCATCAGCCAATGCAAGGTCAGCACCTAGAAAAGCTTTCCGATGAGAATCTTCCAACCTCTTCAGCAAAAGTGCATCAGTGTCATATGATTGCAGCATAGTAGCATCTTCAAAAAATAATTTCATAGCATTGTCCTTAACAAAAACAGCTGCATCAGGCCCTCCATGCCCATCAAAAACTGCATAAAAAGCACTAGGTATAGGGTATTCAAACACAAATCCAAGGTGGGCAGCTAGATCATCTATTTGAATGTGTTCATCATCCATTGATCCCCTGGGTCCAATATCAGCACAGCTACCAGAACGAATGTTCGGTGTAAACCTTGAAACAGGATTCTCTAAAATAGAATCTGTACTCATCTCCGAGCAAGTCTCAGTCTAATATAAAGACAAGAAAAAAACATAGATCAGAACAAACAATCCAACAAAATAGGAAAGGGGTTATTAAAGAAAGACATCAACAAACTAAATAGAAGATTGGCAACTAAGCTAAGCATCTTTCACTAAGAAGGTTAACCATCTTGAAGCAATCGGAATCATGGTCAGCTATATAAACTTATTCGTACAAAGTAAACATAATATTATGGCCAACAAAACGTAATATTATAACTAATTCATAGAGAGAAATACCCTTAAGCATGATATTTTTTATATTCCTTTTTAATTTTTAAATGATTGATACTTGAAGCTAAAAGCAAAAGAATGAACAAATCATAAAAAACACCCAATTGGAAATTCTAGCTGCAGAACAAAGTAAAACTTTTTCTTCCCCGAATCAAACAAACAAAACAAGAAACACGTGAAACTCATAAAATCCGTTTCATATTTGAGAATAAACTAAATCAAATCCGCATATAAATAATCCAAAAACAAACAAAAACACAAAATTCAACCGACTCACTGAACCCAATTAACAATTCTTTCACCGAACAAAAATCAATAATCAAACCACAAGAAACAAATTTATAATAAATAACAATTCAAAAAAACTCAATAAAAAAATAACATGAAAAGAAACATACCGATTCAAAGAGAGACGTTTCGGTTGAAATGGATTCAGAGGAAACCCTGACTTTGCTAAAAACCGGAACAGCATTAGATGCTGATACCTCAACCTTAACACCGTGTTCTTGTGCAACACAAAGATGATACTTAACATCCAATACGGGAATGCTTTGTTGATAAATGATTTCCGTTTCCAACACCATCTTCTTCTTGTTCTCGCTTTGTGCTTGATTTTCTCTTCCAACACGATTTAATTAACTAGGGTTAAACAATTATACGAAATTCAGTTTCAATTTGGGGTTTTCAAATAGCGGTGAACAAATTAGGGCTTTTTATTATTTTATTTTTTTTCACTGTGATGTGAGAGAACGAAACTTCGCGTGTGGGTTTAATACTTTTTTGGACGGAAATGGTTCGGCGGGATGTTATAAACACGCGCCCAAATGAAATGGAAGTTCACTTTCACTATGCTATTGAAATCAAAATACCATATTACCCTTTCATTTACACGAAAGTTATAGAGAGCGGAAGGGTGAATTTGTAAAATTAAGAAGCTTCTGATCGCCAGGCTGGCGTATCTTAAATGACGCGATTAATTCCAGTTGATTGTTTTCTAACGAATCTCTTTTGAATTGATAGATGTAGAAATAACCAAAGTATCACGCACCAATTTAGTATAGATTTATTTTTTTACTAAACTATTAAGATTAAGATTTTTTAAATGAAAAGATAAAATAAATTTGGTATTAGCCGAATGATTGGATAATTAATATCAATATATGGATTTAATTAGTATATTTAATTAAATATTTAATTTGTGTATATATAGATAGTATCAAACCTTTTCATTATCCATGTATATTATTTTATGAGATATTTAAAGAATTAATTTAAGAAAATAACATTAGTATGATTTCATTAAATATATGTGTAAAAAAAGTTATACAAATAAATTAATCTCTTAAATTATTATATATTATATTCTTTTGACTCAAATTTATATTATTTTGGATAACCATATAGTTGTTATTTTATAAGCAATAATACATCTAGTTAAAATAAGTCATTAAAAAAACTATGCTTCAATTTTATAATAAAACAAAAACTATGCATCAAATATTAGTTATCATTCTTTTATAAAAAAAAAATTAGATTTTTTAAAAGGAACAAATATTGGTTTCTATTCATTTATAAATCTAATAAATATATACTATTAATATAAAATAAATTTATATTAATATTCAAGATATTCAATTAGTATTATCTATTGTATTATCTTTGGGTGAAGAATGTATTATAGAAAGAAGAAAAAAAACTTCATTAGTTTTACCCTGATAATTAATATCTCTATTTATTCTGTGCTTATAATTGGTACAGAATAATTATTAATTTCAACGATTTAAATGAAAACTAGAAATAATTCTGCTTTTGTAAAGGCGTGGCAGGGCGTGTGCCTATTGATTTTGAATATCCAAGAAGTACACACACATCATCATCATCATCATCATCATGCATTCCCCTGAACTGAGTTTGCTTGCTTGAACTTGCGTACACAACAAGTAAATGAAACCCAAAATATTAATAAATAATCTGAACTGAGTGTGCCTATTGATAGTAAGGAATAGGTAAAATTAAAAAAAAAAATACTAATAATATTTATCTCAACAAATAAATACCAATATTATTAAATTAAATATTATATTTTAAATTTAATATGTTATAATTATACAAATTTCATTATCATTTCATTAACAAAATAAATAAATAAATAATTTACATGAAAAAAAAATATAACGGCATATATACATATAAAATACTTGAATGAGATACATTTATCCAATCAAAAATTTGTTTTCTTTTTCTTTTATTCTTACCAATAATAGTACTTACCTTTTTTGAATAAATAGTTTAATTGGTGAGTAAATAAACGTAAAAGAAATATTAATTAAAAAGTCCAGAATTCAAATTGAAAAATAATATACTTCACTAATTTGAAGAAAAGAGGACTAAACCTCAGTAGAGCATGTAAAAGGAAAACCAAAGAAAAAAAACTATGTACCTAAATTCAAATAAAATTTAATTGATTTTAAAACATATTGAATATTAATTGAATTTTTAATTTTATTTTTATCATCCTTACTACACAACAACAAAATGATTCTTGTGTGTGTAAATTCAAATATAAATAAACATTCATTATCTTTATTAATTTAAAGTTCATTTAATGAATAATTTCAGTATAAATACTACACGCGTAAACATGAATGGTTGTGCGAGATTTTCTTGTTATATTAAGGTAGGCAATATAGAAGTAATTAAGATATTATATTTAATAAAAAACTATAGAACACAAAATGAAAGGTGATTGATATAATGAAAATGGTGGTTTAAAGTCGTGTTGAAAGAGGCGGATGAAAAGTGTAATTAAATGCAAGCTCCTTTCAATTTTCATCGTTGTTGATAGATTTGAATACATTGATTGGTGTAGATCGTGGATGGTAACAGAGGTGGTGCCCTTTCTTTTTTAACTCGGTCAAGGAATCGAACAAGATAGTAGTCTGGATACCAATTGAGTTATGCAATGACATTTTGGCTTGAGGTATACCAAAAACGATTAGCAGGTCCATATGGAATCTCTGCTACATATTTTTTGAGATTGTCACGTTACTCTATCAGTTTGATATTGCTTCATGTATATTTCTTTTTCTCTTGTGAGTGTTGGAAAAAAACCAGAGATAATTAACAATAACTATTTTAATAATGTGCGGAATATTTTTTTCCTCTAACTGTGCAGATAAATGATTAAACAGAAAATACAATTACATAAAAATAATTGGCAGAAAATTAAATATGAGACAAATGCAATTTTTAACGTGAAAAACTTCCCTCATATTAATGAGTACACCAGAGTCTTCCTAATAACAATAGGGAACATCAATCAACAATAACAACCTTCCACTAAAGTGGGTATGCCAAAGTAACTCTCAGATAAAACTACTCAAAATGTATATTAAAATAACAAACTCAGTGGTAGAAATAACATACTAAATTTGTAGATCAAACGGAGCAAGTTTGCTACACACCTGTTACCACCATCGAAACCAAACCCTTATTTTTCTTCTCTAACAACCATTCTTTTCGTTCTTCTAATTCTTAGGATTTCTAAATCCCTTTTATTTCCTTCACGTGGGTCTAGCCCAATAATACCCTTTTTTTTCAATAATAATAATACTAATAACAATACTAATACTAATAAAACTAGTGGGTTCCACTTGGGAGTGAACCCACCCAACAAATCTCCCTCTCACGACTAAGTGGGAAGGTACTGCTCAACCATGTCAGTTTTCTTTCTATAACATATCATTTTCGATAACGGCAAGGTTTTCGTCATCATATCTGAACCATTCCCATCAGTATGAATATTCTCAATTAAAAATGACTTCATTTGCAGTGCATCTCGTATCCAATGATACCGCACTTCAATATGCTTCAATATGATACTGCACTTCATTTGCACTTCAATGATACCGTGAAGGGATGCAGTTTTCACATCAAGTTGTTCAACTTCTAGGTTCAAACTAGTTGCTAACCCAAGCACAACTCGGATATAGGACATCTTCACCATAAGTGAAAAAATTTCATCAAAGTTAATACCTTTTCTCTAATTAAAACCTTTCACAACCAAACTTGCTTTGTATCTTGGTTGAAAACTATTCTCTTCTGCTTTTATCTTGTATACCCATTTGTTCTTGAGTGTTTTTCTGCCATTAGGCAACTTTACCAAATCAAATGTGTGATTCTATGCAGGGAATTCATCTCTTCTTGCATGACCTTTAACCACTTTTCTTTATCAACATTTGTAATAGCTTCTTGATAGTATTCTGGCTCTCCACTATCAGTGATCATCACATACTCATGTGGAGGATATCTTTGAGAAGGTTGACGTTCTCTAGTAGATCTTCTCAACTCAAACTCGGCTGGTGGCTCAACTGGAACCTGCTCATCATGGTGAGGCACATGATTATCAGTTACATTCTCATTATCTACTTGTATATCTCCCCCATTAACAAATGTTTCTGCATGGGGCTTAGGCGCAACATTTTCAATGTAACTTCTGGAATTTGGTTTCTGTTTTTCAACTTTATCAAAATCTTCAATAGTCTGGTCTTCAAGAAATATCACATCTCGGCTTCTGATAATTTTCTACAAGCTTTTCTTCAATTTACACACAAGATGCTCTTTACCTTTGACTTCGAAACCCTGTGGTTGCTCCATATAGATCTCTTCCTCCAAATCACCATGAAGGAATGCAGTTTTCACATCAAGTTGTTCAACTTCTAGGTTCAAACTAGCTGTTAACCCAAGCACAACTCGGATAGAGGACATCTTCACCATAGGTGAAAAGATTTCATCAAAGTCAATACATTTTCTCTGTTTAAAACCTTTCACAACCAATCTTGCTTTGTATCTTGGTTGAGAACTATTCTCTTCTGCTTTTATCTTGTATACCCATTTGTTCTTGAGTGTTTTTCTGCCATTAGGCAACTTTACCAAATCAAATGTGTGATTCTATGCAGGGAATTCATCTCTTCTTGCATGACCTTTAACCACTTTTCTTTATCAACATTTGTAATAGCTTCTTGATAGTATTCTGGCTCTCCACTATCAGTGATCATCACATACTCATGTGGAGGATATCTTTGAGAAGGTTGACGTTCTCTAGTAGATCTTCTCAACTCAAACTCGGCTGGTGGCTCAACTGGAACCTGCTCATCATGGTGAGGCACATGATTATCAGTTACATTCTCATTATCTACTTGTATATCTCCCCCATTAACAAATGTTTCTGCATGGGGCTTAGGCGCAACATTTTCAATGTAACTTCTGGAATTTGGTTTCTGTTTTTCAACTTTATCAAAATCTTCAATAGTCTGGTCTTCAAGAAATATCACATCTCGGCTTCTGATAATTTTCTTGTCAACCGAATCCCACAATCTATAACCAAATTCTTCATCACCATAACCGACGAATATACACGGTTTGGATTTACTATCAAGCTTGGACCTCTCATATCTTGGAACTTGAGCAAAACATCTGCAACCAAAAACTCTCAAATGACGGTAAGAGACATATTTCCCTGTCCACACTCTATTTGGAACATCACCATCAAGTGGAATAGAAGGAGAAAGATTGATCAAATCCACTGCAGTTTTCATTGCTTCACCCCAAAAGGATTTCGATAATTTTGCATGAGAGAGCATACATCTGATTCTGTCATTAATCGTACGATTCATTCTCTCTGCAACACCATTATGCTGAGGTGTCTTTGGAACTGATTTTTCAAACCTGATTCCATGTTCTCTACAATACTCTTCAAATGGACCTCTGCATTTGCCACTGTTATCTAATCGAACACATTTCAATTTCCTTCCCTTTTCTCTTTCAACATTTGCATGAAAATGCTTGAAGACTCCAAATACATGGTCTTTAGATTTCAAAGGAAATGCCCACACTTTTTCTGGAGTGGTCGTCAATAAAAGTAACAAAATATGATGCACCACCAAGAGATTTACTATCCATCATACAAACATCAATATGAACTAAATCAAGAATATTTTGCTTCCTAAGAGGACCAGTATTATGAAAAGAAACTTTATGTTGTTTTCCAGCAAAACAATGAGTGCAAGTTTTTAGAGACGTACCTTTCACAGGAAGAAAGTTTTTCTTCGCAAGTATGTTGAGTCTTTTCTCACTCAAGTAACCGAGGCGCATATGCCATAAATCAGAAGATGCATCTTCAATTGCATTCACTTCTTCCTTTCATAACTTCGTAGACATCCTATAGAGAGAAGTGAAACTTTGCTCATTTGCAACCACTAAGGAGCCTTTGGTGATTTTACATATACCACCGCCACCAAAGTAAGTGTGATAACCCACAATATCCAAGGCTTTCACCGAAATCAAATTGAGACGAATATTAGGTACACGTCTAACATTCTTCAATTAAAACTTGCAACCAATCCCAGTTTCAACCCAAACATCTCCCATACCGATAATTTTACATACTCCTTCATCTCTCATTTTTACCATGCCAAAATCACCAGCACTGTAAGATGAGAAGAAATCACGCCTAGGAGTAACATGATATGAGGCACCCGAATCAATAATCCAAATTGAATCCTGACATGTAAGGTTTATGGAATTATCATCACAAACAATGTAGACATTATTAACAGATGCAACTGTTGTTGTATCTTTATCATTTTTCTTCTCTTTGTCTTCATCTCTTTCCTTGATTGATATCTCTTAAGGAACCTGCAATTTCTTTTTATGTGACCCGCTTTGCCACAATGATAGCATATCACTTCAATTCTAGTCTTCGACTTGCTACGACTTTCAGAGTTGTCGCGTCTATGGAAGTTTCTAGATTAACTTCTCCCCCGTGACTCTGTAACTAGTACTTCTAACTTTGAGGAAGAACCAATCAAACCACATTCCTTTCTTCGAGCTTCTTCATTCAACATGTTCTCTTTAACTGTTGACAATTTTCAACTTTCCACTTAGAGTTGAATTGGTCAACGTCACAACAAGGACTTCCCGATTATCAGGCAAGGAACTCAACAATAACAACGCTTGCAACTCATCATCTAATTTAATTTCTGCAGTTGTCAACTGATTCATTGTATTCTGAAAAATACTCATATGCTCTGCCATTGAATCTTTATCTTTGTATTTCATATTCACCAGCTTCCGAATCAAGAATGCTTTATTTTGCACATTTTTTCGTTCATACAATTCTTTTAATTTTTCCCACATCTTATTAGCATCTATTTCAGTTTCAACATGTGGATACACACTAAGATCCAACCACTGCCTGATCAACACCACTGCCTTTCTATTCATCTTCTTTCAGTCAGCGTCAGATTTATCTGCGGGTTTAGCAGTGTCACCCTCAATAGGATCATACAAATCTTTACTGTATAACATGTTTTCCATGAGAGTCTTCCAAAGTGTATAATTAGAAGAGTTGAGTTTAATCATATTGGGACCTTTATTTTCCTCCTCCATTTAAATGCACAAATCAAATAACCAAGCTCTAGATACCACTTTGTTGGGGAAAAAACCAGAGATAATTAGCGATAACTATCTCAATAATGCGGAATATTTTTTCCCCACCTGTACAGATAAATGGCCAAACATAAAATACAATTCCAGAGCAAAAATAATTGGCAGAAAATTAAATATGAGACAAACACAATTTTTAACATGGAAAACTTCCCTCAAATTGAGAGAATAAAAACCACGGGACCTAGTCCAGATACACCAGAGTCTTCCTAATAACAATAAGGAACATCAATTTGAATCTTATAACAAGTGGGTATGTCAAAGTAACTCTCAGAGAAGATAAAACTACTCAAACTGTATATTAAAATAACAAACTCAGTAGTAGAAATAACATACTAAATTTGTAGATCAAACGGAGCAAGTTTGTTACACACATGTTACCACTACCATAACCAAATCCTTATTTTTCTCTGACTTTCGTTCTTTTAATTTTTAGGATTTCTAAATCCCTTTTATTTCCTTTACGTGGGCCTAGCCCAATAATACCATTTTTTTCTTTCTTTTATTTCAATAATAATAATAATACTAATAAAACTAGTGGGTTCCACTTGGAGAGTGAACCCATCCAACAGTAAGTGACATTTCCTCAGTGGTTTTCCCACCAGGTTTTTAGTGTTGCTCATTTAGCCCCCTTTGATCACAAAAAGATAGTAGTTAAAGTAATTTTCAAAATCATATAAAATGAATTATTTTATCAATATAATTATGGCGTATTAAAATTTGCGATCACCATTGTGTTGTATCTTACTCAAATTTGAAACAAAAATTTCTTATTGTATCTATAATGGCATTAGTTCGATTCTCATCGTGAGGATAAAGATCTTGTTACTGATTAATATGCAGAATATCCAATAACTAGGAATATCTCACAAGCATTGTAAATATGTAATCATAGCCAATAATTAAGGATACAATTTTTCTTTAAAATTTGAAATAAAAACTAGAAGTGTTGTGTTTCATACTGCATTTCTCTTGCATAAACTAGTTGTTTACATGTCATTAGTCAACTAAATCAGTTGCGGTAAAAGTGAAGATACAGGGCGAACAATTCTCAACTCAAATATTGTCTCATGAGATTAAACAAAATTTAACTAGATTATGAGCAAAGGTATTAATAGTTCTTTTCACATGAGCAACTACATGTAAAGGAAATAAAGAAAGAAGATTGCGACAATCGACAATAATAGAAAACATATAGGAATTGTTTAAAAAAGAACCATTGATAGCTCTGACAACAATGAGGAGGCTATTTCAATCATAATGCACAGAAACCCCAAATCCAAAGCATATTGAAGCGTTAGTCTGAATCCCAAAGTCTCAGCCACATCTGAGTCAGGAAGAGTAGTAACTTTCCAAGTTGCAAACAAATAAAACCACACTTTCACCATCTCTGACGACAATGATGATTCCTCATGTGTCATTTTCTGAACCCACAACATCAATATTCATTTAATAAAAATTATATGGAGGTGGATTCCATCACTAGCACTTTATGGTCTTGTATGTGTTTCCAAGCTTGACGAACAGTTACTCCTACTTCCGCAACTTTACTGTAGCAAACAGATAAAATAGTTTTCACTACAGCTTGGACATAAAGGATCAACAGGACCCTCTTCTGATAAGTTTTATTTTAACAAGAAAACTGTTATGCAAAATTCTCCAACCTAGGTTCACATGTTTCATAATTGTTTAGAGGTTCCATAAATTGCTCTACCAAGCAGAGCTTGGCCAAGGGTTAAAGGGAAAAGTTAAATCTAAGGTAGCAGAAGTTAGAGAATTTGATTAGCTTCAAAAGGAAAAAAAGGTGGATATCACCCAAATGTCGGTTACATGTCCCAAGATCTTGGTTAATCAAATGTGACACTTGAGAGAGCTCGTTAAAGAGAGCTTTTGGAGTCTAAACTTTATAGCTATTCTGAAGTGGTAGTCAATTGTCTTCCAAAATGTTAACACATTGTCTTGTATTAATTTTCCACATGCAATCTCGTTTGAGAATCCAAATGGTTGCATGAATACTTTACCAGGTATAACTAGGTTATATGAGCTTTAAGGAAATCACTTCTCAGGAAGTACCATGTTTTCAAACACTTACTTATCACAGTGTCATGGTTAGCTAAAATGCGCCAAGGGAAAACACGATTAAAAGTGTTGAAACTGTGAAAGCCAAGATCCCCTTTGTTCTTCAGTTGACAACATTTGTTCCAACTAGTCCAATTGATTTTTTTAGTGTCACCATTTCTAGCACCCCATCAAAATTGCTTAATCATATATTTAATGTGATCACATAAACCAGTATAAGTAAGAAGCAACTCATAATGTAGGTAGGTATGGATTGGGCCACAAACTTGATAAACATATCCCTTCCTACGGATGAGAGAAATTTCTCCTTCCACCACTTGAGTTTCTTTCAAATACGATATCTAACAAACTCAAAATCCTTCTTCTTTGATCTTCTGACAGAAGTTGGTAAGCCTAGACATTTTGAGGGAGTCTTTATTGCCTTAAAAGAGATCCATATTAGGAAGTCAGATTCTGTCTAAAGGCTCATTTCGGCTGAAAGAGATGTCAGATTTATCAAGATTAATGAATTGGCCATAATCATTTTGGTAGAGTTGGAAAATAGCTTTAAAAGGTTCAACATCTACTTGAGTAGCCCTGCAAAAAATAAGACTATCATCTGCGAAAAAACGTGTGATAAAATGGGTACTCCCCAAACAATCTAGATACCACAGACGACCCTATTCTTCTGTGCTTTAGTGATGAGACATAAAAAATGTATGCACAAAATAAATAAATAAAGCGGATATAGGGTCACTTTGTCTAAGCCTTATTTGAGGGGAGAACTTTTCGCAATGGGCCTCATTAAGCAAGACAAATAAAGAGATTGTAGAAACATACTTCATAATAAGTGTTGTCCACTATTGAGAGAAACATGTGCTGTTCGAGACTGCCAACAAGAATGATCACTCAATGTGGTCATAAGCTTTTGACATGTCTAGTTTCAAACCTGCAAAACCTTTTTTCCGGTGAGGCAAGGGAAGGTATGGTTGATGTTGTTGGGGTCTACCTCGTGATTTAGGATGTTAAGCACCATCTAGGAGATTTCATCACCAACGATATGTCAATATTTAAAATAAAATAAAAAATATTTGACCAAATACTATTTAAAAGTTTAATTTAAAAGGCATAGTGTTGTAATTTGAAACTCTTCTCTTTACATTTTATGTTATTTAAAAGTTTATATTATTTATAAATAAAGTCTTTTTATTTTAACATATTTGAACAAGTAATTAGACATATGTTTAAATAGACTAATATTTTATTATGTCAATAAAGTTCAGTACTATTTTGATATTTAATAAGATATTTTAAAGAATTTAACTTTGTAATAATACATAAAAAAATACGTCAAAAATTAAAGAAGATTAACATATGTAAATTACTAAAAGCTCAATATCTAAATTTTTTTTCTTCAAAATTTAATATAATAATTATACCAGTAATGAAAAATATTATTCATAATTATTTAAGTAAGTTGATTTGGTGAATTTAAAAGACTTTTTATGAGATATATAGTATAACCTCTTTTAGAAGCTTTGACCTTGTCTATTTAAAAATAAAAAAAATTAGTATGACTTAGGCTAGACTATTAGCCTCGGTAAGTTGGTCTGATTTATTAAATTTTAAAAAACAAAATTTAAAAATTCAATTTTACTGCATAATAATAAGACTAATTTATATTTTTGATCCTTAAGCTATTTTTATATTTCACTTTAATCTTTTAAAATTTTTTCGTTCTATTTTGGTCCTTGAAGTTCTAAAAGTTAAACGCTTTGCTCTACTAAGTTTTTTTTTCTTATTTCATTTTGATCTCTTAAATCACAAACTTTAGACATTTTAGTCCTTTAAAATAAAAATATTAGACACCAATAGACATGACCAAAGTATTTTAGTAACTTTAGGAAGTAAAGTGTTTAATATTTATAACTTTATAATCTAAAACAGAACCAAAGAAACTTGAGGGACCGATGCAATCTAAAAATAACTTAAGCAATAAAAAATGTAGCTTAACCTAATTATAATATATGAATTTTAAAATAATCTCTATAGTATATTTTTAAATTTATAATGGAATCCCTTTATGTTTCATAATTTTCACATTAGTCCAAATAGCTTTTCATTGTTTTTTTTTTTTGCAAATTGATCCCTTAAAACTTTTTATTTTACAAATTGGTTCCTACATTTTTTTTTTTAAATTGTGCTTCAATATTTTCAAAATTTCAGTTTTGGTCAAATTTTTTAATTTTCATGTTTGCTCTAAATCTTTTAAAATTTACAAAATGACTAAACTTTAAATAAATAATTGTTTTATTTAAACAATAAAATTTATAAATAAAAGAAATGCAATTGAGACATTATAATTGCTTAGAGTTTACGTAAAAAAAAGTGTCTTGAATAATTTGCTGTTGTGTGGAACATGGTGTTGAATCGATTGCAATTTTCAATAATCGGTTGCTAGGAGAGAAGGGTAGGTGAATTGAATTGATGTTATTGAATTTAAAAATGAAGAACTCAACAGTTGAATGTAGTGATCTAATCGAATGAAGATAGAGCAATATTGTTACATGCGCCATAATACATTTACTGTATTCTTTAATGCTAGACGTTTTTTATATTCCTTCCTAGTCTTTGATGGACTCGATAAACATTGCCACATTCCAATTTTCTCCATCAATAAATGAACACCACATAAACTTATATATATAGATGGTTATCTAGTCTATTTTAATTCGAAAGCTAAACTCGTTTATCATCTACTCTTAAGTCATTGAAAAAAATGAGTAACTATGAAGCAAATAAGAGATTGAAAATGAATATGGCAAACATGACTGATTGTGATTTCTATATCCCAGATGTAACTGGTGGTGATAACACTGGTATTGCTTTCCGTGTTGCATCTGGAAAAGCAAACTACGTTAATGTTGTTGATAGCAACAAGTTATGTAGTTATGTTGGATCTATGTTATGTTCAGTGGTACCTGGTTTCAGAAACACTGTTGAGCAAATACTCAATGGAATTGGCGTAAGGCCTCGTTTCGTGAGTTTACCATCTCAGGCTACTGAAAACGACATAACGATTTCTTCCGTTTCTGAAATGGATTGGTCTTCTATTCTTGTCATGTTTGGCTATTGTGTCCTTGTTCTTTTCAAGATTGATAACAAGGAGTTATTTAATTGTGATGATTATATGATCGAAAACATCAATTCCAACACCAAAAGGATTAAGGAACTTATTGCAAAAGTTGGATGCTGTCGAAAAAGCTTTAGTAGTATACCATTCGATAAAGAGAAAGAAAATGCTATTAGAACTATGCTTGGTACTCATGCTCTTTGTAATATTGTTATTACGTTTATTATGGGCAACCTTAATAATCCTGATTCACAAATTTGTCATTTGTGTAATTATTTGAGTGAGGTTTTATCATGGTCAGGTGATATGCGTGTGATGACTATTATGAATAAGTGGTTAGTTAAGTCTGATTCCCCTGTTCTTTCAAAATCCAAGCTTATGGAAGAGGTTGACAATTTGGAAAGGACTATTAGAGCTGTTTCTTCTCACAAATTTCCTCAGTATTTCAGCCATATATGTTTGGCTTCTGAACTTTTTCATTTTAATGTTTCCAGATTTCCTAATCTTTTTGTTGTGGCGCTCATGTTGTCGAAAGGATGCAGAGATTCTGAGGGTGATATGTTCACTGATGCAGTTCCAGATGCCAACTGTAAAACAGTGGAAAAAATGGTGAAACTTCACAGGAAATACATTGCCAAGAAAGGAATCTCAAATGATAGATTTATGCCTACAATTTATGGCACCTGAATTGAAGCCCTGGCTATGGCGTGATTTTAATAGTATTAATTAGTGTTTTATTTTCAGTACTCTTGTTATTTTGTTGTCCTCTTTATGTGGATTTGAAAACTATTACAATGTTGTTGGTGATGCTACTGTCTCTGTTTCTTAGACAATTTAATTATTATTAGTATTATTTTATATTACGGTTGATTTCAATTTTAGATGTTTATAGTATTTTATTTTCTTGCTAAAAGATATACTCCCCCTGTGTGAATATTAAAGGAAAGAGTTTTCCTTAATAAGCCTCGTAAAAATATAAGTGTTTATGAGCCAAGTTACTAAAGAATAACTGTATTTTCACATTTTTCTAAGTCCCCACATAAATTATTGAAATAAATTAATGTTAATAAAATGTGATAATATATAGCTATTGAAGAGACGCATTTAAATTTTTTTTTTAGTATTAATTATCATAATCAAAAGTACTCAGTTTGTTGTATATATAACTAATTCAAAGACCTTGCAATGACTCTGTAAAAATATTTGTCAACTGATCATTTAAATTGATAATGTTAGTGATGATGTCGCTTGATTCTATCGTTTCTCTAACAAAATGACAGTTTTTCTCAATATGTTTAGTTCTCTCATGAAAAACAGAATTTGAAGCAATGTGCAATGCAACTTGTTTATCACATATTAATGTAATTGGATGACCTCTTCAAATTGAAGTTGTTCAGTAACTGTTTCAATCAGATGAGATTACATATTACTAGTGTCATGACCATGTATTATGCTTCAGGGCTAGATCTTAGAACAACATTTTTTTTCTTGCTCTTCCAAGAGATTAAATTTCCTCCGACAAGTACACAATATCCAAAACTGGATCGTCTATTAGTGGGTGAGTCTGTTCAACCGACATTTGAGTAACCAACTATATGAGTATGTCCTTTATCTTCATAAATGAGACTATTTTCAGGTGCACTTTTGATATATTTAAGAATCCGAATTACAACGTCCATATGTTCCTAGCATGGAGAATTTAAGAATTGGCTTACCACACTAACAACAATAGAGACTCCCCCTGATTAGGTAAACAAATAGTTTAATTTTTGCACCAATCTCCTATATCTTTCTAAATCTGATAGTGGTTCTCCCTAATTAGGTAGGAGTTTGACATTTGCATCCATAGGAGTATCAACTGGCTTGGTGTAAGACCTGTAGAGAATGAATTCTTGATTAAGTATATTTAGTTATGTTTTATAATTAAAATGTGTTGGCAAAAGTTATAATAGGTAAAAAACTAGATGTAGAGAGAAAAGAAAAACGACATTTATTACTAGTTACATGATTAGATGCACTGGAATCTAGAAGCCAAGGGTCGAGAGAAGATGAGTGAGAGAGGCAAACAAACCAGTTACCAGTGTGTGCAACCAACGTAGTAGAACCAGAGTTCGGATGACTCTGAACTCATCGGAAGAAATCTTCATAATTTTTCGGTGAACCCTATGGAAATGGTGTAGTCTGAATAGTGGCAGAATGGCCAAACAGAGTTGCATTTATCGTCGGGGAAGGTTTAGCAAGAAACTCCCAACACCGATCAATAGTGTGTCTAAGCCGATTAAAATGCTCACATTTGGGACGAGGCTTAGAGTTGGATGATCGTCCACAAAAGCGACTCTGATTATGTCCCAGAGATGCAAGGGCAACAATGTCACATAAAGCTGAAGTAATACAGAGCTCAACTGGATGTTTTGGTGGTACTCGAATGAGGATCGTTGAGGTAGTAGACATATCCAGAACAATAATTGACCCCATAATTTGACCACAAGTTGCGAAGTACTCCTGGGGCAGGCCAAATAGTGTAAGAAGCATGAAGAAGGTGCTGCTATGAAGAAGGTGATTGCCTAACTCCAAACCGAATCACACGTGAGATGTGGACGGAAAATTGGTTTAACGTCTCAATAAAGTGTAGACTTAATGACACTGCACAACTGAGTATCAATTTGTTTCCACTTTGATGTTTCAATCGCAACCACCTTTTTAGAATTTTTAGTGAGATGGTCCTCGTAACCTTGACCAAACATCCAGAGTTTGATGTCGGCTGCCCATCTGTCATAATTTGATCCATTCAATTTTTTTGACATATAAAGGAGATGTAATGTAGTTGGTAAATATGTTATTTGTTTCAGTCAAAGATGTCATGGTTAGTAAAGAGTGGCAGAAAGCGCGTCCGAACCAGAGAAATAAGGGTTTTTGAACTAAAATGCATATATCCATGAGTCGAAACTGTAAAACTCAAGGCAAATATGGAATCAAAAGGTTGAGGCAAGAGCAACGGAAGAAGTTGCGTCGTGAACAACTGTCGGATTCGTTGTCACATGCAGTGGAAGTGGGCGACGCGTGGATCTTAAACGCATGGAGAGTGACGACGCGTGTTGAGGGATGGGCCGATGTGGGGTGTACGACGCTGCTGGAGTGGTCGTTTGTTGAAAAATATCATCGAAGAGAGCAATGGCAGTGACGGCTAAGCGTGGCAGCTAGAAAAAAATTGAAAGAACAGCGTAACATAGACAGATAGGGGGAAACCGGAGTTGAGGACACGATTTTCCGAACAAAATTTCTCACCGAAGACAATTTGAGAGACATGTTGAATAGTCCATGTGTTTCAACTATACGACGGAAGTTCTTTATATAGACTATAAGTGATAAGCAATCTTAATGGCAAGAATACTTACGATCAGGAATACTTACAAACATGAATACTTAAAAACTATCTATTTTATTTACATATTAATATATTATTTTAACATATTAGAAAACTCTATTTGAGTGTCGATGATAACTCTTTAAAAAAAATTATTTGTATTTAGTCCACACAAGAGATATATTGTTGATTTATTTGTTTAGAAAATAAAAAAATAATATATTTTTTCACTCCAATAAAATTTTTTCTGTGTGAAAAACTCACTCCAAATTACCTTAATCAAACAAACAAAAATAATTCTTTTATTTTTATAATAATACACTGATCAAACATGTATACACTCTATTTTCTCCTTAGTTACTCATCTACTTGTATTTCATATTTATAATTACATAAAGAAGGTATGTGATGTGAACTTATCGGAAGCTTTTTCTTTTTACAGATAAATTTATTAGAAGCTAAGTTAAATGAAGGATAAATAAATTTATGTAGAGCTAAATGAAAACTTGTGGTAAATAAAAAATTGTGTACATCAAATCCTATTGGCATTCGTTAAAAAAACATTTTTTGGATGGAGATAGAGGTAAGTTCTAAAATATGATGATTTATTTTTAAGATATTAAAAGTGAAAATATAATATTATAATTGATATTTTTTTAAATTTGATATTTTTCACATAAAATATCTCTTTTATTTCTTTTTTTAACTCCTTATAAAAAAACACTTAGTTTTATATAGAGCTGTCAAAATGAATTAATTTGAATGGGTTAGTCCATCCAGCTCATTAAAACAAAGTACTGTGTAATCTGCAACCGGCATAGCTAATTTTATGGGAAACTGTAAGTCATTTTGATGCCAGACGCAAAGTCATATTTTTTTATTTTTGAAGATCCAAATTGGGTTTAAAATTTTTAGTTTTGTAGTGATACAAAATTTCTGTTGAAAAGTGGAAGCAATTTTCAATAATTGGTTGCAAGGAGAGAAGGGTAGGGGAATTGAATTGATGTTATTGAATTTAAAAATGAAGAACTCAACAATTGAATGTAGCGCTATAATCGAAGATACGCTTACATGCGCCGTAATAGATTTATTGTATTCTTTGATGGACTCGATAAACACTGCCACATTCCAATGTTCTCCATCAATAAATGAACACCACATACACTTATATATATATAGATGCTTATCTAATCAAGTTTAATTCAAAAGCTAAGCTCGTTTATCATCTACTCTTAAGTCATTGAAAAAATGAGAAACCAGTTTGAAATTAATCTGAATATGCGAAACAGAACTGATTGTGATTTCTACATCCCAGATGTAACTGGTGGTGACAACACTGGTATTGCTTTCTGTGTTGCATACGAAAAAGCAAACCACATTGTTGGTGTTGATAGCAATAAGTTATGCAGTTATGTTGGATCTATGCTATGTTCAGTGGTACCTGGTTTCAGAAACACTGTTGAGCAAATACTCAATGGAATTGGCGTAAGGCCTCGTTTCGTGAGTTTACCATCTCAGGCTACTGAAAACAACATAACGATTTCTTCCGTTTCTGAAATGGATTGGTCTTCTATTCTTGTCATATTTGGCTATTGTGTCCTTGTTCTTTTCAAGATTGATAACGACGAGTTATTTAATTGTGACGATTATACTATTGGAAACATCAATTCCAACACCAAAAGGATTAAGGAACTTATTGCAAAAGTTGGATGCTGTCGAAAAAGCTTTAGTAGTATACCATTCGATAATGAAAAAGAAAATGCTATTAGAACTATGCTTGGTACCCATGCTCTTCGTGATTTTGTTATTACGTTTATTATGGGCAACCTTAAAAATCCTGATTCACAAATTTGTCATTTGTGTAATTATTTGAGTGATGTTTTATCATGGTCAGGTGATATGCGTGTAATGACTGTTATGAATAAGTGGTTTGTTAAGTCTGGTTCCCGTGTTCTTCCAAAATCCAAGTATATCGAAGATGTTGACAATTTTGAAAGGACTATTAGAGCTGTTTCTTCTCCCAAATTTCTTCAGTATTTCAGCCATGTATATTTGGTTTCTAAAGTTTTTCATTTTAATGTTTCCAAATTTCCTGATCTTTTTGATACGGCGCTCATGTTGTCGAAAGGATGCAGAGATTCTGAGGGTGATATATTTTTCACTGATGTAGTTCCAGATGCCAAATGTATAACTGTGGAAAAAGTTGTGAAACTTTACAGGAAATACATTGCCGAAGAAGGAATCTGAACTGATATGTTTATGCCTAAAATTTATGTCACCTGAATTGAAGGCCTGGCTATGGCGTATTTTAATAGTATTAATTAGTGTTTTATTTTCAGTATTCTTGTTCTTTTGTTGTCATCTTTATGTGGATTTGAAAACTATTACAATGTTGTTGGTGATGCTGCTGTCTCTGTTTCTTAGTCAATTTAATTATTATTTGTACTATTTTATATTACGGTTGATTTCAATTTTAGATGTTTACTGTACTTTATTTTCTTGCTAAAAGATATTGTCCCCCTGTGTAAATATTAATGGAATGAATTTTCCTTAATAAGCCGGTAAAAATATAAGTGTTTATCAGCCAAGTTACTAAAGAATCACTATATTTTCACATTTTTCCTAGTCCCCACATAAATTATTGAAATAAATTAATGTTAATAAAATGTGATAATTTATATATATAGCTATTGAAGTGACTCATTTTTTTTTCTTTTAGTATTGATTATCATAATCAAATGCACTTAGTTTGTTACATATATAACTAATTCGTGGAGTTTGCAATGACTTTGTAAAAGTATCTGTTAACGATCATTTAAATTGATAATGTTAGTGATGATGTCGCTTGATTATATGTTTTCTCTAACTAAGTGATAGTATTTCTCAATATGCTTGGTTCTCTAATGAAAAACAAGATTTGATGTAATGTGCATTGCAGCTTGTTTATCACATATTGATGTAATTTGAGCTACCTTTTCAAATTGAAGTTCTTTGAGTAACTGTTTCAATCCGATGATTTTACATGTTACTAGTGTCTTGACCATGTATTATGCCTCATTGTTGGATCTTGGAAACACATATTTTTTTCTTGTTCTTCCAAGATATTAAATTTCCTCCACACAATATCCAAAAGTGGATCGTATATTAGTGGGTGAGTCAGCCTAATCAACATTTGAGTAACCAACTATATGAGTATGTCTTCTATCTTCATAAATGAGACTATTTCCAGGTGCACTTTTGATGTATTTAAGAATCCGAATTACAACATCTATATGTTCGTGGCTTAGAGAATTTAAAAATTGGCTTACCACACTAACATCAATAGAAGCTCCCCTTGATTAGGTAAACAAATAGTTTAATTTTTCAACCAATCTCCTATATTTTTCTAAATCTGATAGTGGTTCCCCCTAATTAGTTAGGTGTTTGACATTTGCATCTATAGGAGTATCAACTGGCTTGGTGTAAGACCTATAGTAAAGGAATTCTTAATTAAGTATATTTAGTTATGTTTTATAATTAAAACGTGTTGTTGAGTATATCAGTTCCTTTTATTTATGAATAAAGTACAAAAAATATTTTTTCACGACTGAAATATTTTTATTTAGTCCACGTGTAAAAATAGTTAAAATTCGAGATTGAAGTTTCTCAATGTTTAAAATCGACAGAGTTTTGCCACTTTCAAATTTTAGAATATATTTGATTTCGATAAAAAAAAGTTATTTAAGTTTTTGAGTGATTTGAGACTTGATTTATTTTTAAGTAAATTTTTTTTAGCAAAGAATAGTAAATTTAATTATTCTAATAATCAAATTAATTTTACTGTAAAATAAATAAATCTATCGATGAATATTTTATAAGTTCTACCTTTTGGTTAAATTTATTTGCGAATTGAGTTGAGTCAGAATAGATATTTTTAGTGAGACACTTAATGATATGCCATGAAGTGCATTCCATATTATTATTGCCCAAAATATTTTGTACAAGGTAGTAAATAATACGTCGATCTAAGGTGACAACATCTAACATTACTCCTTTTTTAATTTGTGGCCATAATTAATTAGATTGCTAATAAAACCATCAAACAAAATCACTCTCCCTCCTTTTAGTTCCCGTATGCTCCCCTTTCCATACTTCTATTATTTTATTTTTCTCAAAACACAAACAAACAACACAAGTGTCGTTGTTTTGATTAATGAACACAAACTTTCGTTTTTCTTCTAGATTTAAGTTTTAATTGAAGAAATTTTTAGAAGACAATTTGTTCTTCTATACTAAGCGATGCTTGTGAGCTATTTTGTTGAGGTAAAGAATAAATTTCTCCAATTTTTTTTCATTTTGTAAAATTGTGTATGTATATGATGGGGGTAATGTGAAAGTATTTTAGTTCTTTTGCAAATTTTTAGTCTTGTATTTTAATTCTTTATTATTATTATTATTATTATTATTATTATTATTATTATTATTATTATTATTATTATTATTATTATTATTATTATTATTATTATTATTATTATTATTATTATTGTAGTAGTATGACGTTCAAAACCGTGTATGTATAGTAAGGAAGAGAATAATTTTATTTATTTGATTTTTCTTTGTTCTATTGTGTGTTTATAATTCTATTTTGTTTTGCTTAAAAAAAATTAGTAATAAACAAAAGAAAATTGCGTTAGCAAAATAAGTCACAAGGTAACGTGGTCAATGATCAAATAAGTTATTAGGAAAAAGAAATAAGATTTGAGTTGTGTTTTTTTTTTTTATTATTTAGATAAACTTACTTTCAAAGAGTTAATTTTGAATAACAAAAAAAAAAAACCAATACCCCAAAAAATTTAGTAAGTCAAAATATGGTGTGTCATAATATGAAAATTTGATTTTTGTATATATTTGAGTAACGTAATGAGTTGTTTTCAAATAAATGAGTTTCAAATGACAATGTAAATTTTATTATCGGGTTTACGTTAGTAAAGTTATGAAGACGTTTGCAAGTGTGTTTGCAAACGGTAAATGAATTGTTGTGGGTTATGGCAATTTTTTTTAATAAGTTTTGAAATAAAATGGTAAATGAATTGTTGTGGGTTATTTTAATTCAAAACTATTTGACTGGTAGAAATTTTATAAACTATAAAGAAATTAGGAAAAAGTTCTCTTGTGATTTTTATGGCGGTATAAATTAAAATTTGAAGTCGTTTAAAGTTTGAAATCATATAAATTGTTGTCCTTGATTATGTATGTTGTTTTAAACTAAGTTGTTGTCTTTGATTGAACAAAGTTTCAATCTTAAGTTTTGAAGTTAAAAGTTTTAATTTTTATAGTAAAGATATCAACTTTATGCTAAAATTCGAGGTTGAAAAAGTGTTTAGGTATTTTGAAAAACAATGATTGATTATAATTTTAGGTTTTAATGTATGATTTGATTATGAATGAAGATTTTAGTTGGAGAAAATATTTGGTGTTGATGAGAAAATGTGTTTTTTAAGGGAAATATTAAGATTTGAAAAATATTAAGAAGGTGCTGCTATGAAGAAGGTGATTGCCTAACTCCAAACCAATCACAAGTGAGATGTTAATGACACTGCATAATTTGATCCATTCAATTTTTTGACATATAAAGGAGATATGATGTAGTTGGTAAAGATGTTATTTGTTTCAGATAAAGATGTCATTGGTTAGTAAAGAGTGGCAGAAAGCGTGTCCGAACTATAGAAATAGGAGTTGTTTGCACTAAAATGCATATATCCATGAATCGAAATTGCAAAACTCAAGGCAGATATGGAATCAGAAGGTTGAGGCAAGAGCAACAAAAGAAGTTGCGTCGTGAACAACTGTTGGATGCGTCGTCGCGTGCGGTGGAAGTGGGCGACGCGTGGATCTGATATGTAGGGAGAGTGACGATGCATGTGGGCGCGTAGGATGTTTGTTGACGATGCGCGTTGAAGGATGTGCCGATGTGGGGTGTAAGACGCTGCTAGAGTGGTCATTTGTTGAAAAAGATCATCAAAGAGAACGATGGCAGTGACTGTGAGCGTGGCGGCTAGAAAAAAAATTGAAAGAACACCGTAAGACAGACAAAGAGGGAGAAACCGAAGTCGAGGACACGATTTTCCGAACAACATATCTCACCGAAGACAATTTGAGAGACATGTTGAATAACCTATGTGTTTCAACTATACAACGGAAGTTCTTTATATAGACTATAAGTGATAAAGAATCATAATGACAAGAATACTTATAGTTAGGAATACTTACAAACATGAATACTTAAAAACTATCTATTTTATTTACATATTAATATATTATTTTAACATATTCAAAAGAAATGCTAGTTAAACATTTATGATTAAAAAGTTATAAAATATATTGTGTTTATATAAAACTCATTTAATAAACAAAGTATAGAGTTTTATTGTGGATGTTCTATGTCTACATGTCTTTAGGGGTGTGCAAAATATATGATTAATTGTAGCATATTAATAAATTGAGTTGTATTTAACTAAAAAAAGCCAAATCAATTAAATGTTTCATAATCACATATTTAAAACAAATCAGTTAACTAAATTATTTCAAAGACCAGTTTAACAATTTTAAAACTTTTTAAATTCAATTAGTATTTTTTTTCTATAAATTTTTTGAAATTTATCTTTTTCGAAAAAAAATATAGAATCGTTATTTTTTTTAATTTAAATCATCTTTTTTTTTTCTGAAAAATTTTTAATTTTTTTTTTTGAAATATAATCGAATTTTTTTATCGAAATATTTTTTACATCTAGTTTTCTCGAAAAAAATTTCTAGAAATATTTGAAATTCTTTTTTCAAAAAATAATCGAAACCTTTTTATCGTGAAAAAAAATCGAATTTTTTTTGTTAAAAATATTTTAAAATTCTTTTAATAAAATATTAAACTGATTTATATATAAACTAGTTCAAAACTACACTTAAATTAATTCCAAAGTGATTTTTAAAAATTGGAGAAAACTAGTACAATTCAGTGCAATTTTTCCTCTATGAACACCTCTGCTTTGATCCTTTATGATAACTTTCTACTATCCTTCGATCTCTTTTATAACTTTATTTGGAATTTTGTAAAAAGACATCAAATAGAGTATGATACTATCCTACTACATTTTCAGTCAATCATGAAAACAATGTCTAGTAAGCATATTTAAAATTGTAAAAGATTTTAGAGACATTTTATAAGTTGGAATGCAAGTTTGCATGTGTAATATTCTACTTCTCTCTATTTGAGTGTCGATGATAACTCTTTAAAAAGATATATTTGTATTTAGTCCACACAAGAGATATATTGTTGATTTATTTGTTTAGAAAATAAAAAAATAATATATTTTTTCACTCCAATAAAATTTTGTGTGTGAAAAACTCACTCCAAATTACCTTATTCCAACAAACAAAAATAATTCTTTTATTTTTATAATAATACAGTGATCAAGCATGTATACACTCTATTTTCTACTTTATTTACTCATATACTTGTATTTCATTATTTATAATTACATAAGGAAGGTATGTGATGTGAACTTATCGGAAGCTTTTTCTTTTTACAGATAAATTTATTAGAAGCTAAGCTAAATGAAGGAAAAGTAAATTTATGTAGAGCTAAATGAAAACTTGTGGTAAATAAACATAAAATTGATTTTAAAAAATTGTGTACATGAAATTCTATAAAAAATTGTGTACATGAAATTCTATAAAAAATTGTGTACATGAAATTCTATAGGCATTCATTAAAAAAAACATTTTTTGGATGGAGATAGAGGTAAATTCTAAAATATGATGATTTATTTTTAAGATATTAAAAGTGAAAATATAATATTAGAATTGATATTTTTTTAAATTTGATATTTTTCACACAAAATATCTCTTTTATTTCTTTTTTTAACTCTTTATAAAAAAACACTTAGTTTTATTTATATAGAGCTGTCAAAATGAATTAATTTGAATGGGTTAGTCCATCCAGCTCATTAAAACAAAGTACTGTGTAATCTGCAACCGGCACAGCTAATTTTATGGGAGACTATAAGTCATTTTGATGCCAGACGAAAAGTCATATTTTTTTATTTTTGAAGATCCAAATTGGGTTTAAAATTTTTAGTTTCGTAGTAATACAAAACTTCTGTTGAAAAGTGGAGGCAATTTTCAATCATCGGTTGCAATTTTCAACAATTGAATGTAGCGCTCTAATCGAAGATACGCTTACATGCGCCGTAATAGATTTATTGTATTCTTTGATGGACTCGATAAACACTGCCACATTCCAATGTTCTCCATCATTAAATGTACACCACATACACTTATATATATAGATGCTTATCTAATCAAGCTTAATTCAAAATCTAAACTCGTTTATCATCTACTCTTAAGTCATTGAAAAAATGAGAAACCAGTTTGAAATTAATCTGAATATGCGAAACACAACTGATTGTGATTTCTATATCCCTGATGTAACTGGTGGCGACAACACTGGTATTGCTTTCCGTGTTGCATACGAAAAAGCAAACCACATTATTGGTGTTGATAGCAATAAGTTATGCAGTTATGTTGGATCTATGCTATGTTCAGTGGTACCTGGTTTCAGAAACACTGTTGAGCAAATACTCAATGGAATTGGCGTAAGGCCTCGTTTCGTGAGTTTACCATCTCAGGCTACTGAAAACAACATAACGATTTCTTCCGTTTCTGAAATGGATTGGTCTTCTATTCTTGTCATATTTGGCTATTGTGTCCTTGTTCTTTTCAAGATTGATAACGACGAGTTATTTAATTGTGACGATTATACTATTGGAAACATCAATTCCAACACCAAAAGGATTAAGGAACTTATTGCAAAAGTTGGATGCTGTCGAAAAAGCTTTAGTAGTATACCATTCGATAAAGAGAAAGAAAATGCTATTAGAACTATGCTTGGTACCCATGCTCTTCGTAATATTGTTATTACGTTTATTATGGACAACTTTAAAAATCCTGATTCACAAATTTCTACTTTGTGTAATTATTTGAGTGAAGTTTTATCATGGTCAGGTGATATGAGTGTGATTACTGTTATGCATAAGTGGTTAGTTAAGTCTGATTCCCCTGTTCTTTTAAACATCGAACTCGTGGAAGAGGTTGACAATTTGGAAAAGACTCTTAAGGTTGTTTTTTCTCAGAAATTACCTCAGTATTTTAGCCATTTGTGTTCGGTTTCTGAACTTTTTCATTTTAATGTTTCTAGATTTCCTAATCTTTTTTGTTGTGGCGCTTATGCTGGAGAAAGGATGTCGTAATTCTGAGGGTGATATGTTCACTGATGCAGTTCCAGATGCCAACTGTTTTACTGTGAAAAATATGGTCAAGCTTCACAGGAAATACGTTGCCGATGAAGGAATCTCAAATGATAGGTTTTTGCTTTCCATTCATGGCCTCTGAATTCAACGGCTTGCTTTGGCATGATATTAATTGTATTAATTAGTCTTTTATTTTCAGTATTCTTGTTAATTTGTTGTTCTCTTTATGTGGATTTGAAAACTGTCACGTTGTTGTTGGTCATGCTGCTGTCTTTGTTAGTTTGTCAATCTCATTTTTACTAGTACTATTTTATATCTTGGTTGATTTCACTGTTATATTTGTTTTTAGTATTTTATTTTCTTGTTAAGTAATATGTTTCCTCTATTTACGTAGACTTTTATGCTTAGTTATTTATTTTAATTAGATATAAGTAAATTATCAATTGGATATTAAAAGATATAACATTTTAAAATATGCTAATATTATTCATTATAGTTTATTCTTTCTTAAATATTTTGAGATATTTTTTTATTTATAAATGAGACAACTATTTTTAAATTGAAGTAGAAATATTAATGAATATTCTACTTGCATAAAACATTTTTACTCATTAAAAATGTAATTATGTAAAATTATTGAAGAGTATCATTTAATAATATTTTTAATGTGTTTGGTTTAAAAGATTACTAGTTAAACATCTGATTAATAAATTATAAAATAATTTTGTAAGAAGGCATCTAATAGTATTATGATTCGCTCCTACTACATTTTGATTTACTCATTTAATATCATACTTAATTATGTTTTGATGTATTCGTTTTATTCGTTCCTTTAATAGCTTGTATACGATCAACTTTTCCCCTCGGCTTAGTAATATGAATACAATGTCTAAAAAGAATATTTAAATTTGTAAATGATGTTAAAGATATTTCATGAGATGGAATGCAAGTTTGCATATGTAATATTCTGCCTCTCTCTATTTGAGTGTCGATTCTAAACTCTTAAAAAATTATTTGTGTGTCCACTCAAGAGATATAATGTTGATAATTATTTGTTTAGAAAATAAAGAAAAATCTATTTTTTTTTCTCCAATTACTTTATTTTTTTGTGAAAAACTTACTCCAAATCACCTTAATCCAACAAACAAAAAGTTAATTCTTTTATTTTTGTAATAATACCCTTATGAAATATGTATGCTTTCTGTTTTCCACTTTAATTACTTATCTACTTCTATGTTATCATTCATAATTATTTAATGATGGTATTTGATGTGAAGTATATGTTTGTTTGTTTTATAAGTAAATTTATTAGAATCTAAATGAAGGGAAAATAAATTTATAATTTTGCTCTAAATTGTAAACAGAAAGAAACACGCAAATGGCAACATTTGTCTTTTATCATAAAAACTTAAAAAATGGAAGACTAATCTAATCTTCGTATTAAGCAGTATTTGTTAAGAAGTATGAAGATTTAATTTGTCAAAATCACCAGAGAGTACTATAATTTTGTCAAATGCTCACTATTTTTGATAGGCTCAAACTCAGTCTATATCTATCCGTTGACTGGTTTAACATGATAGTTCAACGAGAAAGTTAGTTGAAATATTCACTATTTTATATGCTTGTATTTATTAGAGTTAGTTGAATTTTTTAATAAAATAGATATAGATAAAATTAAAATATGTTAGTTAAAATAATAAATTATGTCGCACTCATATTATATAATCATAAATAATAATACTGAGATCGAAAAATGACAAATGAATATTCCATTTATTGAATTTTACATGCGCCATAACACATTTATTGTATATTGTTTAATGCTCTCGGTTATTTAATACATTTTTTATATTCCTTCTCGTTATTTGATGGACATTGGCACATTCCAATGTTCTCCATTAATAAATGTATGGCACAATATAGATGGCTATCTAGTCTAGTTTAAACCAAAAGCTATGACATGGAAGACTTATGCTACGATTTTTATATTAGTAGTTAATATTACAATGAAAATTGAACTTCTATAGATGATTTGTGTAAATCATTAGAGAAGAGCATACACGTGATATATATCGAGGAATGAGATATGCATTACAGTGATCGATTGTTGTGTGGGAAAATAAACTATGTCAGCCTCACCTCTCAGTATAAGCTATGTCAGCCTAAAATTAGTTGATAGTTGGGAAATTAGCGAATGTTGATTTAAAAAAATTATTTTTGACTCCTAAGAGCATTTTCAATGGAGATGTTTTCTTTAATAAGTTCAAGTTATATAGACACTTTTATTGTAGGCTAAAAAATATGAGTGTTTAGTGATTAAAGTTGTTAAGGAGACCTTAACTCTTTTTCTGTTTATGTGGATTTTGTTAAAAAATTGTTATATTAAATTAATTATCCCTAAAATGTATGATATAAAGTTATTGATGAGAATTATTTACTAACTTATTTTGGAGATTGAATTGAGAAAATATGTGTTATTTAAAAAAATTATAAAATAAATTATTTATATTCGCGAGACTTATTAGTTCTTTTAATTTTATTTTTTTAATTGTCGTCGACGTCTTCCAAAATAAAAAGTCAAAATGTTTTATTAATAATCTAAAAACTGAACATGATGGTGATTATAGTTCGATACCATCACATAAGTTTGTAATATTTAATGCGAAGAAAATGTAAAATGAAAAATTTGAGAAATAGATCATGCACTCCTTCAGTTGTACCTCTTATTCCTCTATTTTTTTTAAAGACTATTTTGTCATTTTTTATTTTGTATAAAATCATTAAAAAAAAATTACTGCTCTATTTCTCACCCCCACTTTCAAAAATTACAAAATCTTCTTAAATATTCAAAAATTACAAACTTTAGAAATAATAAAAAGTGAGTTTTTTGATATTTTTCAAAGTTTTATTAAATTTGAAACTTTCGAAATTTAATTTTTCAGAAAATTTAATCAATTTCGAAACTTTTGATAAATATCAAAGTTTTCGAAATGCTATTTTCGATAATCCTCTAAAACTTTCGAAACTTTGGATTAATTTGAAAGTTCTAAAGTGTGATTTTCAAGAAATTAACAAAACTTTTGAAAGTTTTGATGAATTTAAAACTTCCGAAACGTAATGCTCGAAACTTTGAAATTTCCGAAACACATAACTGTCGAAACTTTCAAATTTTCGAAGTTATTCAATTTCAAAAATTTCAAAAAAATAGAAATTTTCGAAAGTTTCAATTTATTTCAAAAAATACAATTTATTTAAAAAATAAATTTATAATATTATTATTAATTAAATTTATCACTATTTTTAAAATTAGGTGTGAAATTTATTATTATTAATTTATTACTATTAATTTATTATAAAAAAAATGCATTTCGGAACTTTCGTATTGTTTCCATTATTTCGAAGTTTGTTTCAGAAGTTTTATTGAAGACCAAACTTCCGAAACAATTTCGGAACTTTCTATGAATACCAAAGTTTCGAAACTTCATGTTTCTGAATTTTACATTTCGAAACTTTCAGATTGTTAGAAAGTTTCGAAGATTTCTGCATTTCGAAACTTTCATGTTTATGGAAACTTTCGAATGTTTCAAAATTTTGGGAAAAAATGAACTTCAAAAATTTCATGTTAATGGAAAACTTCCGAAGATTTGAAAAATTAATGTTTCGACATTTTCAAAGTTTCGAAGTCTATCTTACTTTTGAGTTTCGAAGGTTTCAAATGTTCAAATGTTTGCAAATGTGATTCGGACAATTTAAATTTTCGAAGAAAATGGGTGAAAAAAAAAGTAAATTTTTTGGAGGTTTTTATTAATAATATTAAGGACAATCTAGTATTTTCCATGAGGATGGATGAATGGAAGGTACAAGTGGGAATGCACGGTACATCACTTTGTAAATAAAGAGATTCGGGCTTTAGTCCATTATTTCTCTTGGGCTAGCTTTAGTCACATTCCTATGATAGGCAATAATATGGCCCATTGTACTGCCAATTTTGGCATTCATAATGAGGAAGGAAAGGGGTTTGGTTAGAAGAAATTTCCCCCTTTCTTCTGTTTTTGTATCTGATTTAACCCATTCGGCTATTTAATTCAATTGTTGAGTTTTATTTTATTTATAAAAAAATCTATTATTCAGTCTAATTACCTTTTTCTTTTGTTGTTGAAAAAACTCACTCCAAATTACCTTAATCAAACAAAACAAAAAAAAACAATTATTTTATTTTTATAATAATACACTGATCAAGTATGTATACTTTCTATTTTCTACTTTATTCACTCATCTTATTGTATTTCATCAATCATAATTAAATAATGAAGGTATGTGAGGTGAACTTATTCCAAGTCTTTTCTTTTTACAGATAAATTTATTAGAAGCTAAATGAAGGAAAAATACATTTATGATTTTGCTTTGAATTTATAAAAACAAAGAAACCCACATGCATAAACACATGGCAGCATGTTTATGTTATCATGAAGTTTTTCCCTCTTATCATCAAAAACTTAAAAAACGGATGAGCAATCAAAGATTCAAAGAGGTAAACAGATTTTGTAAGAAGTTTTAAGATTTAGTTTTTGCAAAAATCACACTTACACTATAATATTGTAATATTCGACATTATTTCGAATTGGTCTAAGCCCAGTCCGAATTCATCTACAGACCTATAAACAATACAACATACATTGTAAAATGACACTTTTCTCATTCTACTTTATATCTTGTTCTCCTTAAATAATCATTTACTTGAGTGTCTTTAAAGATAGCACCAACCCCATATACAAAACATTGTTTGAAGTACCAAAAATCAATCATTCTACCTAGTTCAACTCAGATCAATCATGAATCTAAATAATATAAATTAATAGATGAAGAGAGTATTATAGCTATTTATTCAACTACATAAAATATATAATGTTCAACATTATTCATACTTGGATTGTTTACCTTTATACTTAAAATTATCTATTTCTTTGCTTACATTCTTAACAAGAATCTTGACACTCATCGTTATTCAAAAGAAAACATATACCTTTCATGTGCTTGGATACGTGCTTTATTTAGAATTAACAATAAAGAAGATGGCAAAATGTGAACCTGTTAACTTGGAACACCTAACAACATTTTGGGAAATTTAAGGAGGAGATCACAAACAAATGTTTAATATAATTGAAAAATTATTTAAAATTTTTATCATCTTCCTGATTCAAACACAAAATCGTTAAAAATATCTTATTTCCTCTACTTTGATCAAACACACTAGCCACTAGGTGTGTTTCTTTTGAACATAAATTTTTTCATGCACATACACTTATACTGATGTTGGCACTACATCAACAATACAATTCGTCTAACCACCATTGCATTGAGTTAAAAATAACCACAAAAATGAATTGCATCACAATTTTAATCCAAAATTTTAAGATATTAATCATATATAAATTATTCTCTTATACAATATTCAATACTTAATAGACCAATATGTATAAATCGTCCACTTATCGATGAAATTAAATTTCGTGCTATTATTTTGAATTTGTAGTCCTCTTCTTTCTCATTAAAATCAACATATCACTTTTGTTTTTTTAAAGTGATCAGCCAATAGTGTGACTCGTAATCCTATCAAAGTTGATATAAAAAAAAAACAAAAAACTAATAAAAATATAATTATTCAACTTTTTATGATTAATAATGAATAAAAAGTGAATCCAATAGTAATTCCATTCGCCCGTGACACACACAATAAGAAAACACCATCCCGTGAAATATTCTGATGAACACGTGTCCCCCTCTTCTCCTCCTCATGAAAAATGAAGAAATGTGAGATCAAACAAAAACCAAGACTTTATTTCTTTCTTGGGTTTCTGCAGAATCTTCTTATAGCTGCATGTGAAGATATTGCCTTGGAATTGGAACTGTGATCATATAGATTATAGAAGGAACACACAACAACACACACACCTTATCAATCATAACAATACTACACACCACTCACACGATGTAATGAACCACTAATTTGGCGAGTGAAGCGCGTGCATGTAACCCAATTGCCACGTGTTACAGCTCATAACCACAAACACTGTTGTCACCTCACAACACAAAAAAGTGCACCCACGAATCTCTCTGCTCACAACTACTCTCTTTTGAAATTGGAATTGGAATTGGTTTTGTTGTTTATGAAATCTCTCTCTCTCTCTCTCTATTGTGATTGTACACACGTGACATGTTAAGACAAACAATAGTAGTGCATGCTCAAATGTTTTCACATTAAAATCTTCACCCTTCTATATAAGACCCCGTTCATCATACACATATTTTGCAATGGAAGTTATCGACATCACACACACATATTATCCACTGCATTGGATTATTACGGAATTGAGCTTAGAGAAATTCAAGAGATAACAAATAAAAAAATATACCCTCATTCCTCATTATTCATCAGGTGAAGTCACAAAGTCTAGTTAATTTTACAATCTTTTTTATTTACTTCAATGGTCACCTAATTTGTAGTGTAAATTCAATTATATGCATCTTTACGAATAACACAAAAACTACAAAACACTTTACTTCACTTGAAATAACACAAAATACAAGTTTGAAATAACACAAAATACAAGTTGAAGTGATTATACACTTGACAAATATTGGACTTGCTTCATGAATCACGTACTGCCCCTTCCTTTGATTTCCCTTATATATATATTATATATATGTATGGGGTTATTAGTTTGTAAGTGACGGTCACTTTCCATGGTATAAGTCTAGATCTATGTGTATGTCTCTAGTATTATTTTTTTGTTTTGAATGATAGAGGATTTGATTCCACCCGTGAATGCCTTAATTCTTATGTCGGGTACCAATATAAGTGCCCTATAATAAATTCAGGGCCACAATCAGCTAAACAACAACAAAGAGTCACGATATCAATTTCTTTTACATCAAAACCATATTCCCCCAATTTACACTTCTTTATATATATATACAGTCCTATCAAACCGAATCTTAATTTACTCAAGTCAAAAAAGGTTACTATAACACCTTCATATTTCAATCTCACAAATTCATCCAAATACAAATTCACTTTTAAAATGTTAGTCATAATCTTTAACATAGTTCTTCTTTTTCTTATTTTCACCAAAGGATAAATTATTAAGGGCATGTTTGGAGAACCTTATTTTTTATCAATTAATAAAATTACAGTGGCAATTTCGTCAAAATTACGATTTTGATCTATGTGCTTTGTCGGACCAGAACAGAATAAGCAATTATATATTTGGCTATAAACCAATTAATGTAAATGAGTCTAGTAATTCAAAACTATGGGAGTGCCATTTAGATTAATTGCCTTAAATCAAGTAGAATGGGCCTAGGCTAGCATATTAGAGAGTTCTTAATTTAGCAATCTAGAGAATTTTTTTTAGGACATATTTAATTGCAGTTTTAGTCTTCTATTTATACTGATTTATGAAATTAGTCTCCTATTTTAAAATTCGACAATTTTAATCCATTCTTCTGATTTTTTAACTAAAAAATGATGACGTAGAATACTTTAAATAACATGACATATGATACAACGTAGAATGATTAACACTCATAAAATTAGAATAAAACGCCGTAAAAATTTAGTTTTCAACTTTGAATTTTTTTTATATTTTTAATTTAACTAAAGACATATGAATAATTAATGCACCTAGATAGTTTTATGTGATAGAATTGTATGTCATGTCACTAAAAACATATCAAATCATCATTTTTTTATTCAAAAATTTAAAAGAATAATCAAAATTATCGATTTTTAAAATAGAAGGACAAATTCCATAAATTAATAATAATAAATGGACTAAAATTGTAATTAAGTCTTTAGGATAAATTTGTTTAACTTAATTCAATTGTTTTTATGCCTTTCTATTGTATATATATTTCTTACGTTTACGATTCCCATGATGCGTAGCTTTCTCCTTTTTTACTATATGTTAATTTGTTCTTTACATTTCTGGTTCTAACTCATAGCCATAAATTCACATGCAATATCTTATTATATATTATTGATTAATTTGTCTAGAGCAGCATGTGTTGGATTTGCTTCTTTCAAGATAAAACACATAAAGAAAGATGTTGTATGATTAGGACAAAATATGGTGAAAATCTCATTTTCCGATTTCAGAATTATTTTAATAATTTTCTTGGACAGTATACAAATATGGCTTAATTATATCCTTCTTTATTTTAATTTACTATGCATTTAGCCTTGATTAATATTTTTTTAAAATTATACTTAATTTTTTTCAGCTGTGGCCCTATATGTGAGTGAATGAGTGTGAGAGAGAGAATGAGGGTGTAGAGTAAAAATTACCATGTGAGGAGTAAAAAAAAATAAAAATATACCATGTTCTCTCTTTTTTTTTTCTTCCATTATAATAAAAATGGAGTGTAAGAATAAAAAATATACCATGTGAAAAATTTAAGGTTCTAAAAATTAGTCAATTTTTTTAAGGTTCAATTATAGGCTTAGAGCATCATATACAAATATTCGTAAATAAATAAAAATTGAAAATTAATATTCAAATGTACTGATAGCAACTCATTTCTCTTTTTGGGAGATTAATTTGAGAAAAAACATATGAACAGAGGAAATAAGGATGAACAGAATTGGAATAGAAAAAGAAAAAAAGAACTAGCAATATGATTGTTGTTAACACAATTTTCAAGAAAACTAGTACCTCAGAGGAGTTTAGCATTCACATGAAAATTGTTCAGTATGTGGTTTCTGAAAACATGTTCAAAAATTACAAAAGAGGAAATTAGCTGTACACAATGTCCAACAAATTAGAATAGAACAAATGAATCAAACTCTCTTTAAAGTGAGTAAAAAAAATTTTGATGCATTTCAATACAGTAACTTTTTTTTTTTTTTTTGCTATTGCTTATATTCAGAGAGTATAATTTAACTCAATATAATTTATAACTACAATGTAAATGTAAAAGTAAAAAGTGGATAATAAAAATGAGGTTGAAAAACAAAGACACCATGCCAAGGTCACTAAAAAAAATCGACCTAAAAAATTGTCTCTTTAAAAACCTCCAACTGTTTCCTTAAGACACCTATACTTTTGATCAACCAGAAATAAACACGTGTCAAACTTATGTTTGAGGAACATATTCCTTACCCATCATACAAATTTAATTTTTTTTTTAGTATAAATATAAGAACCTTTTGCTTCATAATAATCTTACTAGACCAATTTCCTTTGTATCTTGTGAAAATTACTTCAAATCTCTTTCATTAATTTGCAATATTAGAATTCTAAATTTTAAAGCTAGCCATTTTGTATCTTCTTTTCACAGATATATATCATCTTTGAAGCAAACTTGTGATTCAACATTGTTACAAAAAAAGCTCATGATGAGTCTAATTCATAGATTTTTTATCCTATGGATTATTACAATGACACTTTTGATACATAATTTGAGTAATGTGGAAGGAAGATACCACCATCACAAGAAACAAAAGAAAATTTCCCCTGCACCAAGTGAACCTTCACCCCCTATTCAATCTCCTACACCTCCTAGTGTTCCTTCTGATCCATATCCAAATGATCCTGGTGAATCACCTTCTTCTGAATGCATTTTTGATGTGAGGTCTTTTGGAGCTGTTGGAGATGGTGAAGCTGATGATACAGCTGCATTTAGAGCAGCTTGGAAAGCTGCTTGTTCAGTTGATTCAGGAGTTCTTTTTGCTCCTCAAAATTACTGTTTTAAGATTACTTCTACTATCTTTTCAGGTCCATGCAAACCAGGACTTGTATTTCAAGTAAGAATGTTTGTTCAATTTCCTTGTTAATCACTAAATAATGCTACAAACATGTATGTATGGTTCTAAATTGCTGTTGCGGTGATAAATTTGGCTATATTTTTATATTTAAGGTGAAAGAGAATAACTATTAACTATGGATCATACTCAACAAAATCCATCACGTTGCGGTCGCAATTGTAACTACATATTGCAATTTAGAAGCATTTAATTTCCTATATAATTAAGTAACAAGGTTAAAATGTATACAGATAGATGGTACTTTGATGGCACCAGATGGACCAGATTGTTGGCCTGAGAAAGATAGTCGAAATCAATGGCTTGTGTTTTATAGACTTGATCAAATGACTCTAAATGGAACAGGAACTATTGAAGGCAATGGAGAACAATGGTGGGATCTTCCTTGCAAACCTCACAGGGTAATAATAATTTAATTCATTAACATTCACACCATTTTTTTTTTGTATTTATCTATCTAATGTTGAATGAAATAGAATTAAATTCTTGTAATTTTTTTTGGGCATTTCAGGGTCCTAATGGAAACTCTATATCAGGACCATGTGAGAGCCCTACGGTGAGTAAATTAGACTATAAAAAATGTTTTATAGAAACACACTTTTTCTTACACATGCTACCTCTAGTTAATTATTGAAAATTTTGATTAATTATATAATATAACTAATCATATTTTTTACTATAATTTCACTAATTTGAATTAATCATTTATTTAATTGAATTAATTATAATTTTTACGTAATTAACTAAATATCACACGGGAGTACTTATTTACATTTTAGCTTAACAATTATTTAACTGTTTTTTTTTTCTTCTTATAAAATGTCTTATAATTTTTTTATTTTTGTTTTATAGATGATAAGGTTCTTCATGAGCTCAAATTTGGTGCTAAGTGGGTTGAAAATACAAAATAGTCCTCAATTCCATGTGAAATTTGATGGTTGTGAAGGAGTACTCATCGATAAATTGTCCATTTCTGCACCTAAACTTAGTCCCAATACTGATGGGATCCACTTAGGAAACACAAGGGATGTTGGAATTTATAATTCCTTGATAAGCAATGGTAAATAAATAATAATAATAATAATAATAATAATAATAATAATAATAATAATATGGAAACTTTGTTCTATGTTATTTATTTATGTCTTATCATATGAGTATTTTAGAAAAATATAATATATATTTTTTTAATATAGGTGATGACTGCATTTCAATTGGTCCTGGGTGCTCAGATGTGAATGTGGAGGGTGTTACTTGTGCTCCTACCCACGGAATTAGGTATGTCACATAGTTTCTGTTATTTTAGTTAAAGTGGGTTGCTAACTACCAAATAATTATGATTAATATACAAATAAAATAAAAATAAGAAAAAAACTTTGTTGATGTTTTTCATATAATAATATACCCAATTTCTGTGCTCCAAGAACCATTTCAAAAGCCAAAAAAATAATGAAAAGTGACTTTATCCTATAGCGTGAGTGTAATAACTCTTGAAGGTGTCTCTAAAGATAGATTTTTTTTTATAAAACAAAAAAATAGTTTAAAACTAAGCAAAAAAAAAATAAAAATTCAACTAAAATAAATAAATAATGGTAAAATTGTGTTTGAAATTGAAACTTTTCTAAGTTCAAATGATCACAGGAATTATTTTGTTCTTTTAGAGATTTATGTGACTATTTTACTTTATCGGTTGGGAATTTCAAACTGCCAATCATTAATATGACAGTAGTTTCTATTCTTCATCTCTGTTTTGTCCTCTGCTCTTGGATACCAATCTATTACCTTAGTGTCTTTTTGGGGAACTAATTATTGGACATGACTTTGAAAGACGTTGCAAAATTGAGTAGGAAGAAAAGTGATTTATGTTCAAATAATTCTATTTTAATAACACATTTGATGTAAAAATTGCATTAAGATTTTCATTCTAATATGTATACTTTTATTTTATCGTATCTAATGTATAACTACTTTTGTAAAATTACATGTGTTTGGTTTATGTCAAGCTCAATTTGATCAGGAACGATAAAATCTAGATTTAGTTGAAAAATTTACACTTTTTGTACCAAACTTGCTTTTAGAATAAAAAACTGCAAAACATAAATTATTTCACTTTTACAAACTCAATTCTACTTAAAATTATGTTAACCAAATGCCCACCCAAATTAGTTAGAGTAACTTTGGTTTTAATTTTGGGTGAGGAAAATTTGATTTTTGAGATGTATAGTTGATTTTTGATATGTTTAGATGTGATCGAGAATGATTTTGCTTTCAAAAATAGATGTTAACCGACTTGTAACTAAAAGTTTGAGCTTTTATCTCTGTAATTGATTTTTAGTCTCAAATTTATTATTCAATCAAATTTTAAGTAAAATAAAATTCAAAATCAATTTTTATCATCGTATAAATAGATATATGCGAGCCTTGAGATGACCTGTCAAAAAAAATTAAGTCATAAGTCTTGTATGTAGCTTGTCGTAGACTTACTTTTTAAGTCTGAACTTAGTCTTGATGGAAGTCTGGTATGATTTGTTAGTCTATTTAAAAACCATTTTATTTTAACAGTAAATAAGCATACATATCTTTGAATATACTAACAAGTTAACATGTCAAAAAAATTAAGTTCTATTTTAATATTTCACAGACATTTTAAAGAATATGACTTTATATATATCTTATTCCAATTCTCTTTTATAATAATACATTTGAATATATCAAAAACTAAAGAAGATTAATATGTTTAAATTACTAAAAAATTCAATATCTAATAAAAAAGATCACAATTAGATATAATAATTATAGTAGTAATAAAAAAATATTATTTATATTTATTTAAATATGTCGTCTTGACAGATCTAAAAAAAATTTATGTGATATGTAGTCTCATTTAGTTAACTAAATAGATTTTTTAAGAAATGTTGACCTTATTTGTTTAAAAAAGTTTGACCTGACTTAAACTTTAAACTAGGTCGTATGCATCTCTCGTCGATCTGACATATTTTCGTCCCTGTTGAGCTTAAAAATCATGTTATGGGTGAAAAATTACAAATCTCCCTTTCAAATTAAAATCAATTTTAAAGGCAAATTAATTATACCCTACAATAACCAATCATGTCAAAATTAATTATATACTTCGAAAATCAATTTCATTGGAACAAAACATACACTTACTTGGTTAGACATGAGAAGCTTACTAATTACTATGCTACAAGTAATTAAAAGTTTATATACCAAGCTTTTATGTTACAAGTAATTAAAAGCTTACTATGGTGATTTCCACAGCATTGGAAGCCTAGGAGTACACAATTCCCGTGCATGTGTCTCAAACTTAACAGTTCGCAATTCAATCATAAAAGAATCAGACAATGGACTAAGGATCAAGACATGGCAGGGTGGAACAGGCTCAGTAACAGACTTAACATTTGAGAACATCCAAATGGAGAATGTCAGAAACTGCATCATCATAGACCAATACTATTGTTTATCAAAAGAGTGTACAAATCAAACATCAGCTGTATATGTAAACAATGTGTCCTACAAAAACATAAAGGGTACTTATGATGTTAGAACACCTCCTATACACTTTGCTTGTAGTGATAGTGTTGCTTGCACCAACATAACACTCTCTGATGTTGAGCTTTTGCCTTATGAAGGGGCATTGTTAGATGACCCTTTTTGTTGGAATGCTTATGGAAGACAAGAGACTATGACTATACCTCCACTTGATTGTTTGAGAGAAGGTGAACCCGAGACAGTTGTCGAGTCCTCTGAATACGAATGCGCTTGAGATGTTATGGTTTTAAATTGCAGTTATAGTTACGTTGGTAAAATGTGGAGATTGTGACGGATGCAGCTACAATTAATGTGGTTGTGATACCATTGCAGAACTTTCTAAAATTGTTATATTGAAGTTACAATTACATTTGCTTTATATTATAGTTGCTGGTAGCCTAGTAATATATATATGGAAGGTATATCATATAGTACATGTATAGAGAGATTGTTTAAGGGTTGTGTTTGTGGCCTAGTATTATGTATGTAGTATTTAGGATTCGTCCCTATTTGGGGTATGTTACTCCCGTATTGTGTGATGAAATATAGAATATAGTCTATTTTGGGACCTACATTGTAATAGCTTGATTGGTTTTTTATATATAAGATTTCAAAAATCAGCTCATGTCTCAGTTTTGTGTTGTTTATAAGTAATGATGTCAAATAACTTAAGTGGTTAATGCAATTTTGTGTTGAACAATTGAAATTGAACAATGGTTAAGACAGTTTAAATAAGTGATTAATAAGTAGATAGTTAATGTACACATTAGATGTCATAAGTTATTAACCATTAATGTATATTAACCACAAATGTGAACATGATTGTTCATTATTTTCTTGAGATCAAATTTGCATGTAGTTTAATACAAGAAAATTGAGGTCAATCACGTTAAATTTAAGGTAAATAAAGTAAAATTGGTGGTTAACAAATTTTGACACATGATATATCAATTGATTTTCTAAATTGTAAGATTCGATCAATTAATCTCTTAAATATGTGAAATATAAATTTAGTCTCTTAAACTGAAAATATCAATAATTTAGTATTTTTCATTGAAACCAATAAAATATATACATATTGACTAAAAAATAGTCATTTGTTGTATTAAATTTTATATAAAACTTTTAAAATTGTGGTATAAAATTTTAAAATATGACTAAATTAATTGATATTTTTTAATTTAAGGAGCTAAATTATCATTTCATAAATTTGAAGATTAAGTTGACTTAAACTAACAATTTTAATAATTAAAATATCTATTTACTCGTAGTTTTTTTTAAGTGTAATACTTAAGTACATTTCTTTAAATGTTTTTGATCTAGTTCTTTACTTATAAAATTCATAATTAGTCATGATTTCCTCAAATCTATCATTTTCTCAAAATTTATTTTAATCACATAAAATACATTAAGTTAAGAAGCACACGAGGAAGTGTTTTTGCCTTTTCTTTTTAATTAGTGTGAAACACCCTTATTTTGAAACCATGAGAGTAGTACTTACATAAATTTCATATAAAGTAGTACAAAAATAATTCATAGACAACTATTTTTTCACACATCTACTATACTTGATCAATGGTATGCAAAAATATGATTAATTCAGTTGAATAAATTATTAATTTAGATCACAATAAAAATTATAATTAATAATTCAATTAAAACTATATTTTTAATGTTATTCAAATTAATCATTTATTGAAATGAATTAGCTATATTTTTATAGGTGATTAATCAGATTAATGTGCAAAAGTAGATGTTAATAGACCAACTTGAATTGGGCGAAGTCTTTTGTTAAGTTTTGCCAAAAAGGAAAAACAGAAAAATTTAGAAGCACCAAACTAATAAAAACGCGAGTCGTTTGACCCGGTTCAAGCCAAAACGCTCGTCGTGTTCGTTTGTCTTCTTTTCTGTGCTAGCCAGTAGTGGACTGTGGACACACACTCTCTCTCCCCCTGCGACGGACTCAGAAATTGATATCAGAATCAGGTAACTGCACATCATCCCAATCCATTATTCTTATAATGGGTTTCGTCTATCTTTTCCGTTTAACCCTTTTTTCCATTTTGCCTCGAAACTGTTCGATGAATTGTCTATCAGAAGTTCCTTATTTTCAGTTTTAATTTCGAATGTTAATTAGTTTCGAAAATGCCTTCCCTTCAAACTGCACTTCCTCCTGAGCTCGCCAACAATGCAATTAGGGTAAGTTACAACACCTTTCTGTTCAATTCAATTTGTGTTTTAAATTTGAAAATTTTGTAGCTGATTAAAAAAAAAGAATCTTATTTTTAACTTTTATGTGTTTTTTTTAGCTTTACCGTGAATGCCTACGAAGAGCAAAATATATTGGTCAACAGGTAAGTGATTCTTCCTTCTGTCTCTCGCAATTAGCTTCAATGGGAGTGTTTTGCTGCCATCATATCATAATTTATTACAAATGTGACTTTGTTTATCTCTTATTCAGCCACTAGAAAAATACAATGTATGTGAAAACTTCCCATTTGCATTCATTGGGTTTCTTGTTTGCCACAGTGAACTCTTTTGCCATTAAATTTTTGTTTACAAATGGTGTAAGTTCTAAGGGCATGTAATTTAGATCCTTATATTTATAGTTAGATGTTGAGATTTAGCTAATATGGCGGACATAGTTAGATTCTTTGAGCACACAGCATCATTTACTTGCAGATTGTTTGGTTTAAAGTGGGAGTGTTGGGGTTAGGAATTTAATGAAGGGGTGGAGAGAAAAATAAAAGGATACAACTTAGACATAGTTCCCTATATTCTGTGTATACTGTTTTCCTATCGCAATTTTATATGTCAGCAACGTATTCTACTTCTACGTCATAGTTTCTTCAACTCTACGTCGTGACTACCATTCTAAAAAAGGTTCACGGGTTTCATGGATTAGCCGTGGGTTCTTTCTGAGACATTGTCAGAGACCAGATTCATTGAGTTGTTGGTGATGGGATCCGAGATGGTGGATAGCGGAGGACATAGTGCTAAGGGAAGTGGTGTACTTGTGATATGGCTGACATTTACTGAGATGTCCCTTCTGTTGGTGACAGTGATCATCAAATTGTGGATGGGGATCTAAGATAGTGGACGAACCAAGAATATGGGGATGACTTCTTCCTGGCATTCTTATTCACGCTATTAATGACATCAATTCCATCTGGGCATTGTGGCTACTGTTGGTGTTGATATTGGGGGAATTGATTATGAGATCGGTGATGGAGATTGAGTAGAAATGAGGAGGGCAATACCACCATTTGTGACAATGATTCGGTGACTCCCTTCGAATACTTGGGGGTTCTCAGAATATGGATCTGTTTTAATCTCTTCTCAGTTTGTTCACAAGGATTTTAATGTGTTTTTCTGAGCAGACTATCAATAGCAGCCTTCAAAATATCCCTGTGACTTACAAGAGTGGAATATGAACCCTTGTAGGTGCTGCAGCAAAGCCTTCCTTTGGAAGAACATGTGTTGTAGACCTTCTTTATTGAAAGTAACGACGTTTAGTTTAGGAAATCTGACATAGAAAAAATAATACACATATAAAACCCTGATAGGAGAACAATAGGGAGGGAATTGTGTGTAAGTTTTGTCCAAAATAAAATTCCCTTGTATGGATGAGAGGAAGGTGAGTGAGAGTAACTTTTATTTTACCATCGATTGTTTAGTTTGCGAGGGGAAAGAGAAATTATATAATTAGTTTACTATTATACCTTTAAAGAAGGCAGAGGAAGGAAAGAAAGGTGTGAAACCTTGACTGATATGACTTCAGAACTAAGCCCTGCACAACATGAAAGTGAAGTTAATAGTTAGTTAAACAACTGTCCTTTTATGCTTGTTACACTCTTCACGTACTCTTATGATCATGATACGCTTTTTCGTTGTGAGTACTGTCCTTTCGAAACAAGTAGTGCTTCTTCTGCTGAAGAAATGTACTTGTTATAAAACTAAGATCTGTGGGACTAACCGCAGCCACTTACTTTCTTTCTGTTTCAGCAACATAATACACCGCTTCTTGTTGAAATGGTGAGACAACAGTTTAAGAAAAACATGCATGAGACAGATCCCGAAAAGATTCAAAAGTTAAAGGATGAGTAAGTTTGTCTCTAATATCTATATTGCTATATATTGTGCATGTTTTCTTGACTCCTAGTCTGTTCCCATTTCTTCTTTGGTTCTCTTTTCCTTCAACAGATGCAATACAATACATTTCTGATGTCTCCATGCACAAAAATAGGAAATTTATGTTCAATCATTTATGTATAGGTTGGTTATTCCGAGCACAAAATGATACTTCTCTTTTCTTTGGTTTTGTAGTGCTGCAAGGGGACTTATAAATCACATACTGTACGAGACAGAGAAAATTTCTGGTCGTAAATTTAACAAGAGTCCTACTAAAGAAGCTTAGTTTTTTAATCTCAAATGAGATTCAGTTTGTTCATCAGTGCTGGGTTTGGCAGATCAAGCATATAGAAACGACCTTCCAATGTTTTTATGACAGTTTTGTTAGACTATTAAAATAAGATAGTTGTGGAAAATTGCTCGATTTCTTTCTGTATCTGCTACTCTTTTTCATATCAAGAGTGCTCAATTTTCCTTAACTGTTTTATAGTTTCTGCCAAAGGATTCGGTGTCTCATAACTCAACGTTTGGCAGATAATGATTCCTAAGCTATGCATTCTTGTGGGTGATTCTATTGACGTTTGTATCAGTGTAGAACTAATAAACCTGTTAAGGAAATAGCAGTGATCAGTCAATTTATTGTTTTGAATTGTATTTTATTTTACATTGAAAAGGTTTATATATGATAGATAAATATGATTAAAGATGCCAAAGTCGAAGTTTTAACCAAGGATGTGGCATTATTATGTTCCAAGGTTCCACTTGCGGTGTATTTGGCAATTCCTGAAAGAATATTCTTCAGAGGTGGGTACCAAGAAATGTTTGTACACGAAGATTATTCATTTGATTAAATATATTTTTTTTAGAAGAGATGAAAAATTCTATCATAATTAATCCACACAACTGCAAAGTCTAAATTTAAACTCGGGACAAGATGTCTAATCTAATAATATTGATATTTGTCAGATGAGCTAAGACTTAAGGATTGTTAAATAAATTTTTTAATAACACATTATAGTAACCATGATTAAAATTACATATGTTGAGAAGACTGCAATAATCAATTATATAGACTATATCATGTAATAACAACTGCAATAATCAATGATATAGACTATATCATGTAATAACTTTTTTTAATAGATTAAACTAGTTTGTGTAATTTTAAACTAGCTTGTGTAATTTTTGTTATGCTACAATACCTTTACAAGTGCTACAGTATAGTTTTAGTTACTATGGTTCAAAAGCCTAGAAAAAATATACTCTCAATATTTTAGAAGATAACACTCAAATATTTCAAGATGAAAATATATGGAGAGATTAGCTTTATTTATACTAATCCTATATGTCAATTTACAATTTGAAATAGTAGTAATTAATAGCATCAATATAATCATAATCTAGTAAAAATAAGATTGTCAAACAAAGTGACTTAAAGTCAATAATGGTGATGCAATGGAGCAACTAACGTGCTAGGGTGATGGCAATGTGGAGTCTATGCAATCTTGATAGTGGTCTAGTTTATCGATATAAAGAAACATCTTTTCTCATTAGAAAACACTTATCCAAGGTCTCCACAAACTATATTTTTAGAGAGCCTCCCAATAAATAATTTACACATAATTATTTTTAGAGCTTCGTTCTGATTTGAGCATTGGCAGATTTATGTAGCCATTTTATTTTATCTGATTAAAAGTTGGTATGGTGGCAACAAGTCAATTCATCCATAAGTGCATTCAGTAACAAACCATAGACATAAACCATTCTTGCAATCCCTGCACTAAACTATATTGTAGCATTCAGATGTTAAAATAACCAAGAAGCATTGCCACCTTTGGTGGCCACCCTTGTATTATAAACCTAAGTACCAAACAAAAACTGTATATCAGTGTTCAATTTCAACCACTTCCTCATTCTCCAGGGCTAAAGGGTCCTCTCCATACACCTCTAGGCCTAGAGTTTCCATTTAGTTGGTTTACCTGAGGGTTATATACTTTATCTAGGAACCTTGGACTTTGAAAGACTTGTGAACTCTTTGGATGGTGTTACAGTAGAGCTCATCACATTTGGACTGCAAATTCGTCTAACCTCCCCTCGGCTTCTAGTAGTAATCCCATCTAGAATCTCTTCATCATCTGCAAAGGAAGCAGTCCTGCTCAGCTCCCCTTCCTACACAAATAAACAATCATGGAAAACAGTCTAAGATTTTGATTGACCTCAAATTAGTTTTGCCAGAAGCAAGAGAAAAAAGCTTAGCTTAGTTCACATCATGTTCCTAAGAAATCTAAATCATTAAACTACATCAAACTATTCATATCAGTGTCATTTTTATATATTTCATGCAATTCCATGACATGTTTATAATATTCATCGATTTTTTTCGGTCAAAAAACCCCTGATTTGTAGAAAAATAAAGTCATATTGGCTATGGTATTGGCGACTTACGGCAGATAGGTCGAATGGTAATGCTGAGACTTCTTCATATTCTGCAGCATCTAAATCTTGAAGGTGTGATCCTTTGAAGAACTTGGGAAGAATGTATTGTCTTACAGGAACCAGAAGCATGATCATCAATGGGAACAGAACGCCGGCTATCGGAACCCAAGTGATACCAAAACAAACGAGCAAGTAAGCAGTTTGGAAAAGCGTAAATACTGTAATTGTCTTGAAAGGTACGGTTTCCACGTAAGTTGCATGGCATTCCTCCAGAACTCTTCATAGTTGTTTAAAAAACAAAAAGAAAGTTAGCGAATCACCAAACAAATTTTATCAAAGAAAGAAAAACAGGAAATGGTGTTTAAGACAGTACTTGTATCTTCTGCTCGGAGCGGTGAAAATAAATAAAATTCTTTCCCAGAACTGGTTGCCGGGTAAGTTTTCAATGGCCATGAAAGCAAAATAGCCCCACAGTACAGAAGTTGGAATCATTTTGAGGAAAGGCATAGCTGCTACACATCCTCCTACCATCAAAGATTGAAGCAAGTTGCTTACTCGCTGTTCTTTAACCTCGACTGGCAATAAGTCATCGATTTCTTTCTCAATATCAAATATTGACTCATCAACTGCAGTAATTATGCTTCCCATGCTTGATGCCAATTGAATGGTTGATTCTTTAATCTCTTTTAATCCCTGCTAAAACAAAGTTTAGGCAAGATTGGATGATATATGGTATTCAACTTCCTGTTTGAATTGCAGACAATATCAGAACGTTTGGTTTCTTAAAACATATAAAAATTACACAACGAAAGATTCTTTTGCATCCGTCCTAGATTTGAGTGTCTCGAAATACAAAGCAGAACTTAGGAACTATACGCCAGAAAATTGTCAACTATGATTATGTCATTTAGGTGAAAAGGAGAAGGGGAAGCGATAAACGACTACAATCATACATACCCGAGTGGACGGTTCCTGGTGAGTAAGAGGGGTTTGCATCTGCCAGTAAGCACTTTGCATACTTCCATATACTTGTCCTAAGCTTTCTTGCTTGCTCAGACAACTTTTAGCGGTTGCAACAAGCCGGTTTCGAAGTAACTGACAATCACCAAAATATATGAATGGTCATTGCACCATACAGGTAATCATTATATATTATAGGAACTAAAAAAATCTACAAAGTGACAATTAAAAAAGAACGGAGAGGGTATGTGCAAACCTGGTGCTTCAGTGTAGCTAAACTTTTGGTATGCATTGGAGATTGTGGAATGACACCATTTGATGGAGGTATTCCAATTAGGCCACATAATATAACCTGTCATACATTCAATATATCAAATATGTAAAAAACTAAAGGATCAAATTCAGACCAGGAAGCCATAGTTTCTCAATTGCTAGAAGAAATCAAAGAGGATTAGGCAAAAGGAAAGAACCAGAGGAACAAATTGTGCAAGGAGGATCATGTACCATGAATCCCAAAAGAAGTAGATCATAATGGAACGAAGGTGGCTTTCTTAAATTGAACTCTTTTTGTTGAGCAAGCTGAGATGCTACACTATGGTCAAAATAATAAAGCACAGCAATCATTGTTGCTGGAATGAATGATCCAATAATATAGAGAACTGGCACATTCAGCATGTCCTGTCAATATTTTTGAATATTTCATGAGAAATTTCCATAGAAGTACTAAGAATGCAAGTGTCTTGTTTACTTTGAGAAAATTTGGGATTTATTAACTAGCCATGCCTTTATGACAGTCCAGTTTTCATAAGCACCATGGGACCACGGATTAGGACTAAAGAGTCGCCGAGGGATTCCTTTTGGAACACTTCCAGCTGGTATATAAGAAACAGAAGTCCATAACAGAACCATCAATGGGACACCGTAATCTGCTACGAAGCCGCGTAAACATCCTGCCATAAGAGGAAAATAAATCTATAAGCTATTGAAATATGATAAAAGAACTTGGTCAAAAAAACGATTTGAAAAAATAAATTCAGTAATTATGAAGAGAATATTTGTATACTTTCTTGTTTGTTATCATGTTAAAGATGCAAATGCACAAGTGAAACCTCTCTAACTTTTCACAAGTCATACCCGATCCATATCGCCAAGACCTTGCTTTCCGGCTTCTCAATGCTGTAAGTAGAAGGCCAAAGGAAAGAATCAAAGCAAACATGCCATTTCCAAACCTCCATGAAGATTGAAACGCAGTTGATGCAGGGTCTGCTCTATCAGGTACATGAAACTCGTGAATGAGTCCCTTTCAAAGCGCAATGAAAGAGCATCTTTATCAGATATTATACCATAAATCATCATAAATTTTTCCTTACTTCATGCTAGAACTACATGATCATGTGAGCTAAAACAAAATTACTGTAAATGAGAGTGAATACAGAAAGATGCTTCTTACTTTAATAGCCTCTTGCATGAAGAGCATTGCGATAAGAAGGCCGAACAGTTCGCCCACCACACGAGTGAACCTGTTGATGATGGAACAAGCTCCTAAGATAGCCAGTAGGAACAACAAGAGTGCAGTCCACATGCACACCCTGCCCATAAAATAAATTCATGAGTCAATTTACAGACAGTAACTTTTCAGAATCTGAAAGTGTGAAGACATACCATCCAGTCCACGCTAGGAAGAGTTTTGAACCCAAATCCGGCCTGTTTTTGGCGAAGTTGAACATGAATGTATACATGATCACTGTTGGTTCTGCTACACCAAGAATCAACAAAGGTTGGCCTCCAATAATAGAGTGTATAATTCCACACAGTGCAGTAGATGCTAATGTTTGTACAGCAGTGAGTATACCATCTACAAATTGTTGAAACACAGAACATCAAATTGAAGGTGCACTACATTATCACTGTTTTTATCTAATCATCTATCTTACCAAAAACAAGACTCCGTGCATGGATAAAAACCAAGAAACTCAAGGAATATAATGTACCTGTATCTCTTTCCAATTGTTCTCCAAATGAAATAACTGGAATTGCTGATGCAAAAAATATGTATGTCGTAGGGGCTAATATCCTAAGAAATAACAACAATTCAAGTGCCAAGTTAACATTCCGTTCGAAATAACAAGAATGAAGTTACGTTTTAAAAAAACTTCGAGAAGGAAAAAATTATTCTTAATTAAAGCGATACTAATAGTTATTTTACAATCATCTATGAGAAGATTTGAACTTTGTCCGTTGAGGTTATAGAGTCAAACTCTTATCAATGAACTAGCACCTCATACACGGTATGAAGTTACTAAGTATAGTAATCTTAAAGAAATATCAACTGAATAAAAAAAAGAGCTTTCTATCTTATTGAAGTATATATCATGAATATCAAAATCCACCAAAATAAAAGTAAATATTTTTGTAGCATAACCTGCATAAGAAAAATATATACCTGAATCCTGCAGTGAAACCACCAATCCAGTCTTGCTTGTAACACATCAATCTCCTTTGAATATCATTTTTAATTCCTCGAAATGGAACAAATGTCTCTTCCATAATTTCTCAACCAAAAGTTTTGGCCAAAAAAACAAAACTTTACCAGGATTTAAATTTTCTTAGGCTTTAAGAATAGTAATTAGTAAGTATAGATTTGCACAAACAATACAGTACTAAATCAAGCATTTTTACTTAACATTGGCTTTTACAATGCATGTGTTATGAGCAATAGAGTAAACAAATAGACAGCATTATGAGTTAAAAGACTATTTATTTTATGCAAATAAAGTAATAAACCCCTTCAATAAAACCTCAATGAAATATAACATAAGCACAAGGAAAAGACAAAGCTTCAAAACCCAGATAGAGTATACACAATAATTTATCAAAATTAGAGAGAAATAAAATATTAAGCAGGAAAAATAGGAACTTTAACACTAAAGGTGCAAGAAAAGTGAAGAGTCGAAACTGAAAACACAAAGTGCAATAAATAGAAGACAATGTAAGTTAAAAGGGCAAGAAAGAAACGTCTTTGGTTTTGGTCATAGCAAAAGAACAAACTATGCAGGAAAAAAAAAAACTATAATGAAAAAGTGAATGAAGAAAAAAAAATGTGGGTTGAGAAATGGAGTACAAAAAATCTAAAAAAGGTTTTCTGGAAGGAGGGTATATTTGCTGGAGATGCAATGTACTGAAAATGAATGAAAAAAGAGAGACATCTAAAGTTGGATAAAAAGATGGTGAAAGTTTGAGAAAATTGCAGTATGGTTTTGGTGAAACTAATTGCTGCATTTCAATACATATATATACATACTAAAAATGTTTTGGTGAATCTAAATTAATTTTGGTGAAACTAATTTATATACAATTTCAATCATTCATAATTCGACTTTTATTATACAGTTCAACTGTGATGCAATTATAATTTATTTTTAAAATCGTTATACTGTAACGGCAATTATTAAATACGGCTGCAATTATAATTTTCATATAGTTGCTGAGACCCTTAAAAAAATTATATTGCAATCACAATTTAGAACTATGCTTAGAGGCAAAATGAGTTGGATTAATTTAATATATCCCATTTATGTATGTCACACGGGTTGTGCATCAAGTTGTAACTTGAGTTAGGAAAATGTCTTGAATATACCATGAGGTACAGTGGTTCACAAGTAGAAAAATTTCATAGATCATAGATATATTCTAGAAAAATATAACATTATAACCCCACACTGGAATACAATAACTGTCTTGTCTTTTCATCAATACTTACTTATTATGAAGTAATTAATTGATTTCGTAAGTGTAACTCAAAAATGATAGTAGACTATAAAGATATTTAATGTGTTTGGGTGTACCTTTAAAGATGCAATACTCCTAGGCTTTAGGCACTTTATAAAAAGGGAAATCATTTGTTTGGTCACAATATATTTATAAATATTAATACTATTTAAATAAGAAAATATGAAAAGATAATTGTATAAATACTCTTTATTTATTTTATTTTATTTTCAAACTTAGTTCTCATTATAATTTTTTATAAAATTTACAAACACGGCGACCTTGTTATTACATATTGTAATTCTCATCTAAAAATAATATATATATATATATATATATATATAGAACCTTTTTTTTATTGTTAAAATAATATATAACCTGAGAAATAATGCATAACATGTATAGAACTGTTCCCATATCCATTGCGGGTTTTTAACCTGAGAAATATAACCTTTTATTGTTGAAATTATCCGTCTCCATATCCATTATGCGGTTTTTACTCTATCCATTGTGGGTTTTTTTTGCAGGTACCCACTGGATATTGGTCTAATTGTCATCCCTAATAGAACATAATAAATAGAAATGATTAGCATAATTATTTTTTGGGTTATTTTGCAACATTTGAGCAAAATTTTAATTCTTTGAAAAGACTAGATTCATCTGTGAATATGATATTCTTTTGGTTTTGGTCATCCAGTTGCACAAGTCATTTTAATTGTTTGGACGTGGACAAATTTTGATCTGTTATGCTAACATGACATATCAAGTCAGATTTATTGTGTAGTAAGTGTGAGTTATAAGTTTTTAATTGTTTAGAAAAATGATGATTCAACAAAAATAAGTACAATGACCTATAAATTTATTGTTTTAAATTTTTGGGTTAAGATGTAGTGTTCAACTCACTTGTGTGGTTGCTTTTAATTGCTCGGACTCCCTCGTAACCCAACATGATTTTGGTGTCACGTGTCATTGAGTTACCATGTCACTATTCTATAGATGGTTGCCGCATAATAAAGACGAAAATAAAAAAAAAATTACATAGATCAAAAGAAGAAAAAAGTTATAAGTTACAAGGATGAAAACAAAAAAGCAAAATAAAATTTACTTTTAGTTTCCATCTAAAACTAATATATATAATTATATATGTGAGTGTGTGTTTCATCACGGTAAATTAATCAATTTTTTGTCTTCTCTTTTTCTATTGTAAGAATCATCTTTAAGTTATTTTATTTATCTTTATTATCAATATTACTCACAAAACATTATCTCATCTTAAAACTCATTTTTTTATATTGACTTGAATCTTAAAACTCATTTTTAGTACATATGTTTTGGTACATATGCTTTTGTAGATTATTCTTCTGCCAAACACTCTTGGTGAGATAATAATGATTTATTTACGACATACAAACTTTATTTAACATAATAATTAAGGAAGTTGCTAAGAAGAGAAGTAAACAACTTAATCAACCATCAAAAGACAAGAAGTGATGTGGAGTTGAAGCATGCTAATTAATGAATGCGAACAACTTGAGTAGGGCAATGTTAATGTTGGATGTGTATAATTTGAGAGCAGGAGTTCCTTTGATGTTTTGTTAATTGAGGGTGAGAAGCCATGTTCACTTGGGCACAATTAGATGAAATTGAAATTGAAATAATTACATGTTCACGTGTGAAAGATAAAGAGTAGACAATCCAATAAAGATAGAATTACGTAGATGATTGAAACACATGCAATTATAATTGATTTTTCTTTTTAATTTAATACATTAATTTTAATCAAATGGATGTTTTATCCAGATCATTGATGAAGAACATAATAAAAACCTTGCAGTGGAAATTTCATCCAGATCCAAGACAAGAATTTAACGGCCTCAAGAATTTGTTGCAGATTACTTTTTTATATTATTAAAAACATACTATTATAAGATTTACAAAAAGACCAAACATACGCCAATCGAATCGAACACAATCCAAATTGTCTTTCACAATCAAGCATTTAAACTGATAAGCATGATCAAGACTATTACAATAAAAGGCGCAATGTGTAGCAAACCAAGCCAAAATCTCTCTCCACACATATGCATAATTCGACGCTCAAAATAAATGTCGAAGAGATTCATCACCATCACTGTTGCTCCCACATGACTATTAATCTTAAATGATTATTGTGTACCCCTATCAATCAAATTATCCTTTCTTAGTAATTATTGAGGAGCATGTCCATACAAAATGCATATTTCATTTTTTTTCAAAACCAATTCTTGCAACAATTTGTTAGAGGACAGAAACAAATGGTAGTTAGTTACAGACAGTTATTTATTTTATTAACATTTACTGTTTTTATAATTAATAATAATTAGCATTATTAAGTTAATTATTGTATTTGAATAAATAGGGAAGTGTAGCATGCAGCAAGTGTAATTTCCTGTAGAATTATATATATATATTCAGTTTATCATTTTATCCATTAGTCTCTTAAATACCAATTTCTATTACACTGAAATCATATGCAAGAGATATACCTGAAAAAGAACAATTATCTCATTTTAAATTTTCACATGGTGTAATTGACATCATTTTGTTCGTATTATCATTTTATGTATATGCTGGTGAATGTAAGAGATCAATTCCCGCCAAAACCACGTAAGGAATTATACTATCTTTGATTACACGATACTGGACAACAAATAAACCAAAAGAATTTACTATTAGCAAAAACAAGGTCATTCAGTCATACACTACATTTTGTCACCTTCAGAACCCAATCAGAATCGAAATGGAATACATACATTCTTAACACAACAAGATCTTGTCAAAATATAACAATTGCATAAAATGAAACTGGTGAGAAGCTTTCGCATGCTTCTCAACAAAGATTGGATGAAATTTGCATTAAAGAAAACAAACCCAAGTATGTATGCAAAAGCAAAGACAATAATTTTTGGAGAAAACACAATCAACACCGCTGTGAAAACCGATGACAATAGGAAGGGCCTTGTATCAAAAGCATTAGCCACATAATCTGATTAAAAAAAGAAACAGCTTCCCTGCTGCATGATACAATCAACAGGCATTGATCCAACTTGACTGAACCATCCAACGAATCAAAAAGCATACAGAAGAAAACAAACCCAAGTATGTATGCAAAAGCAAAGACAATAATTTTTGGAGAAAACACAATCAACACCGCTGTGAAAACCGATGACAATAGGAAGGGCCTTGTATCAAAAGCATTAGCCACATAATCTGATTAAAAAAAGAAACAGCTTCCCTGCTGCATGATACAATCAACAGGCATTGATCCAACTTGACTGAACCATCCAACGAATCAAAAAGCATACAGAAGAAAACAAACCCAAGTATGTATGCAAAAGCAAAGACAATAATTTTTGGAGAAAACACAATCAACACCGCTGTGAAAACCGATGACAATAGGAAGGGCCTTGTATCAAAAGCATTAGCCACATAATCTGATTAAAAAAAGAAACAGCTTCCCTGCTGCATGATACAATCAACAGGCATTGATCCAACTTGACTGAACCATCCAACGAATCAAAAAGCATACAGAAAAGTTGTCTCCTTTTAGCAGGAGTGTATCCTTTTTACTGTTGTAATACTTTTGGGTCAAGTTGTATACTGCCAACTTTCAAGAAACCAGAAGAACCAGATAACCCATTAACTTTGACTGGCATTGAGCCTACTGTAAGAACATCAATTGGTTCTCTGTTACCAATGCCAGATTGTTTTGTCTCAACCTGCTTAGGAGTAATAGTGACTGAACCGATCTTTAAGATAGAGGAAATATCTTCTTCATCAACTGCAATTTTCTCAGCTTGCTCATTTACATACTTGATGTTAGGGACATCAGAACTATTGAAGTTCTGTGCAGGGCTCGAAATTGGTATCTGTTTTAAGCTATCAGAATCATCCTTGAACTTCAAATTCTTCTCATATTTGTTGGGTGGTTTGCCAACAACAAAATTCAACTTATGAGGATCTTCCAGTGCTGGAAATGGTATGAATACTGGACTTTCAAAACTTCTGATGAGGAGCTTGGCTTTCTCATCCTGCATGATCTTCTGACGATGTTCATAATACATAAAGTCATCAAGCAAAGATGTCTTCAAGGTATGACTTTTGAATATTTTCAGCATTTCCAATCCTTTGCGATACGTTATCTGCCATGAACAACAACACTCAATACGCATAATTACAACTTAGGAAGCAGGACAAAAATAGACATGAATGACGGGTAACAAGCAAATTTTGTAAAAGTCAAAATGAGCCCCGAGTATACAATAAATTCATGCCATTAATCATGTATACTGCACTGCTGCACCCATCCCAATAACAACCGCATCCTAATATCAATTAACTCAAAAATTAGGTTTTATGAATCCAACAAACATCTAGTTAAATTTATACAATTGTTTTCCCTTCAAGCATATTTACTCCGATAAAACCTTAAACCAAACACCAACACCATTGCTATCCAAGTGTGCATCTGTATGTCCAGACAAGCAATCAAAACATATATTCATTGATTGAGTCAATCAATTGAATCATTGGAGAACTCAGCAATTAATTTAACAGAATAAGACACTTGAAAAATGGCAATAATCATTTTATTAGCAAACAAAATCAGTGCAACTATTCAGGTAACTATGTAATGTGGAAACTAATCTGAAGAGATAAACAATCTGAAATACTCCAGATTATAAACTAATCTAATGAGGTAAACCATAACATAATATAATATCAAGACATTTAAGATGCTGTTTTATATTCCAACATCGATATATACCTCTTGTGTATCTCTGCTATTAGTTACTGGCTTGTTTTCATTGTTCTCTAGTATAATGTGCCTAAAATTTCCATTTGGTACATCTTTTATCATGTGCCACTTTACAGGAAAGCTCCCACTCCATTTATCTTGCTGCCAAAAATCCATATCCTGATTAAAATCAACTGAACCAATCATCTCTGCAACTCCGCAGAATTGACCACTGGCATTAACCTACATAATGAAACCAGAAAAAATAAATATGTCAGTAAGAAAAACAGCAAGTTATTTAGCTTGCACATAAATATTAGAAACACAACGAAAACCAAAAAATAAATCTCATTAAAGACACCATCATACTTACAGAAAAAAATAGGAAGATAGGACAGACTCCGGGTTTTTCAGCTGATACTTTCTTTGAATCCTCATAAGCATTTTCCAGCTTCTTGTTTCCATGAGGTGTAGAAGACCACACATTGTATTTGATGCTTTTGTGCACATCATCCTCGCTGTATGATTTTATAACAAAAAACTTTGCATTATCATAGTCAAGAGGGAAATCCTCTTTGTTGTATTGATCGGTATAAATGATGATGTTCCCTTCCTCGTTACCACCTCCTACCTTGGTTGTATAAGCTTTCACGGACAGCTGATGTTTTGATCTACTAGTCCTAGGGCCTCGATTTTGCTCTCCCAATACTTCAGAGCTTCCATTTCCATCACTCGAAACTTTGCTAATGTCAGCCTTCGGCCTAAGTTTAGCAACTGCAGACTGCCCATTAGCATTTGATGCAAATTCAGAAAATCCACTTCTTGAAGAAGCTACTTTCAATTGATTATTATTCAATTGATTAGGATGAGAAATAACATTCCCATTAGAAATAGTATCTACAGGTTGCACTGAGCCATCAGAACTTCTACCCTACAATACAGAACATCATAACCATCATCCACTAATCCTGATCTAGCCATATCTACCACTCATGCTCTTGCCAAAGAAATAATGCAGATAGAAATATGTTCAAAACATCATAGTAATGTTACTTGGTCATAGAAATGTTGATTCTCACTTAATCAGCGACTGAAGTAGTACGGACCAAATTCAATTCAGATGTATTCTTAAAAGGAGGAAAATTCTTCAAAAAAAAAAAGAGGGAAATTATACCTGATGAACAGCTGATGAAGCTAAGTTGAGAAACCTACTCCCAGAAACACTTGCATGGGTCAAATCCTGTTTCCTCCCATCATTAGCTCTCAGCCCTTCTGATACCCTGGCCAAGGAACTTGTCTGATTTGCTAAAAGTTTTGACGAGTTCCTAGAAAAGTTACCAGAAGCTGAATTGAACTTATGTTTCAAACCTCTTCCATCAGGTCTACTGACAGAAGATCTGGTTCCAAACAACGAGTCGGCAGAACTATCAGGAAAATTGCCTTGTTGAACAACGGGAACATAAGCAGGTGAAGAAACATGATTTTGATAATTGGGGAGGGTGTAATAATGTTGTCCTCCGCCAAATGAGCCATCAACTCCTATCACAGCACCAGGTATGTACGGATTATATGGATTGTATGGAGACTGTGAATATCCATAGCTATAATATACATATGGAAAATTTTCATTTTGTACACCCTGGGATAAAGAAAAAAAAACCACATTAAAAATCAGCCACTGGCCCAAAATAGCACAACGAGAAACAGGAGTCAGACTCACCGTGTACTGAACAGCAGGGCCATCTGTACCAAAAATTCTTTGCTGGTCCTCCCATTCCCCGGGTGATTCAAATCCTAAATCCACCAAATAATATATCATCAACATGATGCATAAAATACCACCAAAACCAAAGAACTGGCATATACTTTTTAAACTTACCTGTACAGTAATACCCATAATTGGTGGCAGCAGGGTAATACATGCTCTGGTCAACAAACTCAGGGGCTCCTTCATTAACCATTGCTCCAGTTTGTTCAAAGTTTGGGCTTGTGAAGTGTGAATTTAAATCAGCACCTTCAATCTAAAGCCAAAATGATAAAATTACACACATCATCGACTATCATAGAACCTCAGTAGTGACAATACACAAAATTATTATTATGAATAAAATAATTAAAAAAAACTAGATACATCAAATTTCAAAGGCCAATAATCAACAAAATTCAATATAAAAAATTACCCAGTAAGCATCCAGGTTCCTAGTTTCGGAAGCATCATACATTTCCATATCACAACTGCCACCACTGAAGACAATCACAAGAACGAAACATAAGATTACATACCAACTCAAAAGGTATTGAGAAAATAACATCAGACATTAGCCATGATTTGCAATAATTAGAAATGTTAGTAGACTAAACTATAACACGCAAAAACACTCACAATGAAGTTCTCAATCAATGAATCAATATAATGAATCCCCACACAGATTACATTCAAGACAGTAAAATTTTGACAAAAGCCTACAACCACCAGCAACCCAATTATCAAATTTACCATTCTTATTAAGTAAATTCAGACATTTTTTCTAACTACATAGCCCAACCAAAACCTTCAAAATCGACATACAGCACAATAGCTTACAAATTAAAAAACCAATTCCGTAACAATAACAACAAATAAAACAATTCCGGAATCTCAAACCAAAAAATAAATGTCAACTATCAGCCATAAGCACAATCAAGGGTTCAAACCAACGAGGAAAAACCAATTAAACAAGGCCACGAAAAACAAAGAGGTGAAGAAGCATTCACAATTCGAGAATTGACAGCGCGTTTAAGAGATAGAACTTGGAGCGCAAAAATAAAAAATATGTTAAGCAGATAAAAGTGCGAGAAGCTAATTACCAAAAAAGAAGAAGAAGATGTTGAATCAATTCATATTTTGCAAAGGAGAATTGGAATTGAAGAGTGCTAATTGCATCTTGTGATGCGAATTACGAAACCCTAAACCATTAACGGAAACGGTGAAGCATTTGGTAAACCAGAGACGAGTGGAGTATAGAGAGAGAGAGAGAGATTCTGTCACTATTTAAGATACGAAGCGTTTTGCTGTTTCTTACTACTCATTTCTCTTTTTTATATTTACTGAAATAGCCTTATGTTGCTTCGGGTACAACGAAAATGCCACTTGGGAAATGTCAATGCCGTTGTTTTGGCTGCTTGGAGAACACGCTTGATCGACTCCAAAATAATTTCTAAAATTTCAAAAATAAATGTTTATATTGAATTTATGGTATGCTTGGGTTGGAAACGGAAGAGAAGTAGAAAAGTATTTATTTAAAATATGAGAGAGGATAAGACCAACAAAAAACAAATGAGAGAGGAGAGGAAGAGATAAATTTCAAATGGTTTTATGTTTGAAGTAAACAAATAAGATAGGTTTTTAAGTTGGTTTTGGTTACTTATTTTTTCCACCAAATCCTCTTAAAATGGAAGAACATAATAAATTTTAAAGAGAATTTTATTTCTCCCTATTCTCTTTTTTTTTTTTTTATGTTTTACTTTTGTATTTTTTTTCTTTCAAAATTCTCCATTATACTCTACTATAAAAATTTATATATTAAAATGTCTTACCTTTTTATATTTAAGAGATCCTGATAAATTTTATTTTTTTAAAATAAATAATTAATTATTAATTTAATAAATAAAAAATAATTAAAAAACCAAATTATATTAATAAAATCAAACAAAATACATTTAAATGAAAAAAATACATAAAAATTAATGTGGTTGAGTTAATGTGTCAAAAGAAACAACGTATTATATTATTTTAACAGTTATCTCTAATTTCTTCTCTTGATACCATGTCAGTTTTACAACAACAATAGAATGGAAATTATGAGGGATTTATTAAAATAACATTATTTGTTTTGTTACACATACTCAACTACATTAACTTTGCATTTTTTTATATTTAAATATACTTTTAATTTTTGCAATTATAATATTTTTTAATTTTAGTCCTCGTAAGTTTTTTTGTTTGGTTCATATTTCTTCAAAAATAGTTTTATTATAAAAAAGTTCTTTCATCCAACTTCTATTATAAAAACAATATGTGTGTATTGATAATTTCTCTAATATAATTTTGTTTATACCAAACTATAGTATTGTTTAGCCGATGACTAGGTAGTCGAATTAAGATTACACAAACTAGGAGTAGTAGAATGGAATTAGGCAAAACAAAAGAAGTTCCAAGGAGGTAGTGGGATTGTTAAAAGCTAATAAAACCACATGGAAATTGATATAATTCAAACCATAAGACTCTTGATCCATGTTTTTAACTCCCGCTAACTGAAGTGAATATTAACGCATAACATGAACATGAGTGGAGACGCATGCGTGGATGAAGGAACTGTCACGCTACGAATTGGAGGGAGATCAAGATCAAATGTGGGACTCTATGTACATCCATCGATAGGCCAAAATACGCACTATCTGTGAGATCAATCGAACGAGACGAGTCAGTACTATATTTTGTAGGCCACGATGTCTTGGTCAATAAGATTAGTTTTGTCTATAAATATTCATTTTGTACATTTTAGAAAGACACAATCAATCAAAATTATCATTTTTTCTCGCAATTTATCATTTATCATTTTGCTTTACGTTTTCATTAGTTTAGTAGCTCACAAAAAAACTCAACTTCGTACTTAATACTATTTGGAAGAGTTAAAGAACACACGTTCAAATGACATAGTTTCTTTCTTGACATAATCGCTTCAAACAAAAAAAAAATCATTAATCAAAAAATATTATAATCAATCAAAAGAGGTCTTATACTAAATATTTTAGCAAACATTATTATATTTAAAATATCATAGTTAATTGTTAATATTTTTAGTTAATCTAATCCTACAAGTTAATGTAAAAAAATCAAATATGTCTTTACTTTGTATAAAATTTTTCTTTGATATTTAGTTTCTACATTAACTTTTTTTTTTAACAAGATTGTAATCTTTGTTATATATTAAGATAATTCATATGTATCTTTCGAATTTTTTAATTATATTTTAGGAATATGGTTAGAAATCCCTTACACACACAAAAAATTGAATTTTTTTACAATTAATAAGTTAACTGTGAAATTCAAAGTGTTAAAAGTTTCAGAAATCAAAATAAAAGCAATTAAGACTTCGAAATTGAATTTTAATTTTTTATTTATAAGAGAAATTTGATTTTTTTTTATATGAATATATCTTATATCTACAAAGTTTGATAGCATTTTAATAAAGTCCTAATTTACGTTGATTTGATGAAGATAAAATCTATTAGCTAAAAATCTTATTGGAGTTAAAAGTGGAGAAAAAAAAATTTATAAATAAAAAATAAATAAAATTTTAATGAGGTTAAAGAATATATAATCCGTGCTCCAAATAAAGTAGCAAAATATAGAACTTCTTTCATGGTACTTTTGGGCTTTTGGCACGTTCAGTAAGTTCATTTCGAAGCCTTTTGTATACTTTTATTCACTTCTTCTTCCCTTCTCGTGTGCATGTCATGTCATTGGTGCATTCTATTCTATCGTGCAAAAAATTTCAAATAGATCAAATAGGTAAATTGATCCATATTTAAACTTTTGTCGTTACAAAGCATCACAATGTATATTAATTTTCGTATGAAATTTAAATTTTTTATAGATTAAATTTTTCATAATTAATTCATATTGAGAAAATGATATTGATGTGAGATCAATGTAAATAAATTACATGATCAATTACACTATCACATCAAAATATATAATAGCAAAAGTTTATAGATGAACTATTTTAATTGATATTTTATAATTTCTAAAATATATTTATTAATTTATAAAGGTTGATAATTAATTTTACTGATATTTACAATTTCAAAGAACAATTTACCATTTCAATAAAAAAATAAAAAACTTTGAAAATCCACATTTGGAAAACTTTAGAAAATGCAACTAAAAGAATTACCCCACTTGTAAACTTTTTTTCATTGAGAATGAATGCGCAACTCATGTCGACGAAGGTGCAGAAGCATTAAGCAAAAGTGAAAGTGGATGCTTAGTCCTCAATATTAAGGGGGATTATTCTTGGAAGCACTTAACAATAATGAATATCTTTCCATCCACTCCAATAAGATGTGTTTATCAAGGCTCCTCTTAAATTTATTCCCATATAAAAAAGGACAAGATAACAATAGTGATATCTATATTAGAAAGAAGATATAATTCACATGGGAGGTGAGTGGTATTAGAGGGGTGTCTTTTTTTATTGTCCAAAATATTCTCATGTAAAAGCTAGAGACGGTACGAAAATCTATTTAAGGGTGATATCTTCCAATTTGTGTACATGAATAGAACATGTGACAACATGTTTAAGTGACTTATGTACTAAATGTGTCATTCCGTTGGTAATAAATTAACGGATATGTGTGTTGTGTTGTAATTTTCTCTAATAATTATAACTATAATAATAATGTAATAATATTATTGTTACTGCCCATATCATAAATAGCTAGGAAAATAAAAAATATATGGAGAAAACTAGGCACAAATTTGATTCTTCCATCCTTAAATCCAAATAAAAAATACTCAAAAAAAAAAAGTGTAGGTGTTAAAACTAGCCCAAATCTGGTATAAAAAAAGGTGTTGGACGGGAACAAACTAAAGCGCTAGAGGTGTATAACTTCACTACTGAAGGTGGTTAAAATTTGATATTTGAGGTAAACTAGAATCTTATTAGTAATTTCTCTTGAAGCAAAACTAATTTCACAAGGCATTTTCGAAATTTAGTAATTTCTCTTTTATGTCGGTTTTCCATTTTAAAATCCATCAAAACCCATTTTCAAAAAACCCTCTACAACGAAATCACTTTATAAGTTTTGGATGTTGATAGTGGTGTTTGGAAACAAGGTTGGAGTGTTGATTATAGAAATCATGAGTAGTGATAATGACAAATTGAATGTACTCTGAGCTGTTGGATTTGGTAGGTTGAACATGAAGATGCAAATGAAGTTAGAATTGCCCTGGGTTTCCCAAGTTTTCTAAATTGAAAATTAAGAGAGAAGATGATATTGTTAGAGTTCTTAATTTTTAAATGAAAAAAAATAATAACAAACTTATTTACATTTTAAAAGAAAAATTACTTAAATGAAAAAAAAAATGGTTTGAATTATAACAAATAAATAAGATAAAGAAGTTTTTACTTTTTAATAAATTAATAAATAGAAGAGTATATCATGTACTCCAAAGTTTGAAAACACTTCAACCCTATATAACATGTAAAAAAAAATTCTCTCGACTCTCAATATTTGTAAAGTTGTTATATATATATATAAAAGAGTGAAATTTATAAATAAAATTAAATATATATATATATATATTAAAATTAAATTAATTAATTATATATATATAAAAGAGTGAAATTTATAATTAAAATTAAATAGTTAAACGGAGTAACTTATAACAAAATTATTCATAGAATCATTGGATCACAATTTTATATATTCATGTAAAAGTAATTTCATCCATAATAATGAATAGACTAATACATGTCAAATTATTGATGAAAATATGAATTTATTAGAGAATTAATCAGCTTTGTTAAAAGCTACAATTTTATTAGCTGGTTTCCTAATAAATTCTTGAATGAAAAAAAAAAACAGCCAGAATCACTTTTCCCTTCAAAAGTATGTATCGAATCAAATTTAACTAACCTTAAATTTATATAACATAGGAAACAACGTGAATTTTTACCACTTAATTTATATTTCTAATGTCTATCTTTTTACCACTAATTTATATTTCTAATGTATATCTTTTTACCACTAAAAGACGAGAATACTATACACTAACAAACCCTAAACGACATACAAGATAAAACATAAGTACCACCAAAGTCAGGTGACTTGATCTCTAGTCTATTACAATAAATGATAATATGATCTATTACATCTGTTTATCCCAACTCCACAAAATTAATAATACAACCAAAATAATGCCTTCGAATTCACAAATTAATGGGAATTAACTACGTTGCTACCCCCAACCCAACCCATAAAAAACATAAAATCTCACTCAACATTCAGCAACGCTGCATTATATCATATTAGACCGTTTGTTCAAATTTCTTACACTCTTGCAACTTTGAATCAGAAGATGAGAGAGGTTAATATAGCCACCACTGTCGAAGTGCATTTTAAAAAATTGTGATTAGAACTGCTGCTTCAAATATCAGAAGCTGGTTGATGACTAACGTCCACTACAGCCTCTGGATTATTTGGGCCAGTGCTCCCAACAACAGGTAGCTGCTCAACATGTTCTGTTCCCAAAACAGAATTATCTTGGTTACTGGCAGATTTAGGGAACATTTTAGGATCAGAAGCTCCTGCTTCAGGTGCCACAAAATCGCTCTTATCAGAAAATTTTGACGTCCTAACACGTCTTTCATTCTTGGGGCTGCGGCTCCGGCTATAACTTCGATCACGGCTACGACTCCGACGTGGACTACGACTACGACTATAGCTGCGACTGCGACCCCGAGACCAGCTGCGACTTCTACTGCGACCCCTGCTCCAGCTCCTACTTCTACTTCTGCTGCTGCTTCTGTTAATATCCCATGTTCGAACTCTTTCAGGGCTACGACTGTAACTTCTGCCTCTATTTCTGGAAACATCTCTTCTGTTATCAAATCGTCCACGTCCACGCCCTTGTCCGTTGAACCGATCACTAGGAGCACCGCGATCACCCCTGCCCCAACCAACCTGACCCCCACGAGGAGGACCACTAAATCCTCGACCCCTGCTGCCCATCCTACCAGGATTGGAATCACCTCTTCCACCTTGTGCGCCACTCATGCCAACACGACCACCGTCCCTCACGCCGAAGCCCCCACGACCACCAAAGCCACCACCGTCCCTCATGCCCCCACGGGCACCATTGTCCCAGCGCCCCCCAACACCACCACCACCAGAGTCAAACCGACTTATCCCGCCCCTATCCCTTCCAAAGTTTGGTGGTCCCCGTGAAGCAATCTGTCTTAACTCCGGAAGCACATGCTGGTTAGCACCCTCCAAAACTTTGATCAAATCACCAGCATGTTTCCAATCCTGCTCAGAGAAAAAGGTATATGCCACTCCAGTAGCACCTGCCCTTCCTGTTCTTCCAATTCGGTGGACATAGTCCTCAACACCAGTGGGGAAATCATAGTTGATCACCACCCTATGATGTAAAATGTTCATAAAATTTTAAACAAAACGAAGGCCACAACATACCAACTAATAAGATCATCATTATCTAGTGCATAGACACACCATTTAAAAACGACAAATGACTGCTTCATATATAAAATTGAGAATAAGCACTTTAAATACAAAGAGGCTAACCTTATATCCTTAATATCAAGACCACGGGCAGCAACGTCAGTGGCAACCAAAATTGGAGACTTCCCAGTCCGGAACTGACCTAAAACCCAGTCTCTCTCACCTTGAGACTTGTCTCCATGAATTGCAGCTGCTCCAAAAGTTCGGCCAATAGTGCGGGCAAGTTGATCACACAACTTTTTTGTGGAACAAAATATTATGATCTTAGAACCTCGCTCCTGGGATCGGAGGATTTGCTCTAAACGCCTCTGTTTCTCCATTTGTGGGACAACTTCAACATACTGCCAATTTACAAATAGCGTTTAAGCAGGTAAAGAAGGAATTTAAGTCTCCAAGAAACAAAAACAAAAAATGTATTATTCTGAATTTGGAACAGACTTCATTGGCAGCAAATAGAAGTCATAATACAAGGGGATAACAAGTAAGAATATGTTGATTAAGCAATACAGTCTAACTAAGCTGGAAAGATAATGCAACTAAAAACAGATCAGCTATACACAGTTAAGAGGACGTTTATCAATTTCAACATATTGCCTGTTTACATATCCCTTTTAAGTGGACCATCTGAAAATTCCTATTCCCATAAATACAAAACAGAATTCAGTTGGTAAAATTTATACATGGTGTATTTATTACTATATATGACACTTCAATACCTGTGAGAACACAGCAATTAATAGTCACAGAATAGAATACAAGTTGACCACAATGACAACTTTGAGATTTCAAAAACATTGACGAAGCAAGATAAAAAAAAGAACTGTCCATTTAGCAGCAACTTTGAGATTTTAAACAAGTGGGCATTAATTGAATACCTGTGTGATGGATTTATTTGCAGCAAGCTCGTCTACATTTCCAATGTTAACCTGAACAGGATTAACAAGAAGATCGCCAGCAATTTTTCGTACTTCTTTTGGCCAGGTAGCAGTGTACATGAGCGTTTGTCTACGTGGAGGAATCTCATTCACAATCTTGCGGATTTGAGGCTCAAATCCCATATCAAGCATTCGGTCAGCCTCATCAAGCACAAGGAGTGAAACTTGCCTAAAGTCAATTTTTTTCATTTCAAGTATATCATTGAGCCTGCCAGGTGTGGCAACAACAATGTCTGCTCCCCGATCCAATTCTTTTAACTGAAGGGCTTTAGGCGCTCCACCATACAAGCACTGCAAAAGGAAACAAGATCAAGAGATGCACCAACTGATCAAAGCTGATACAAATAGACTAAAACTCTACAACAAGAATGATAGAAATACTCGGAACAAACCGTGCAAGATACTCTTGAAGACCGTCCAAATTTGAAGACCTCCTCTTGGATCTGTGTTGCAAGTTCACGCGTTGGAGCCAAAACCAAGACGGTGGGGCCATTCAGAGAATTATTATGCCGCTGCCTAAGAAGACTGAAGGCTGGCATTAAGTAGCCTAGTGTTTTCCCAGAGCCTGTTTTGGCAATTGCCACTATGTCTCTACCCTGTATGGCAATAGGCCATGTTTGAGCCTGAATTGGTGTTGGATTCGAAAAGCCCGCAGAAAAAATCTGAAATTAAAGCATATGCCATGCTATCAGACCAATTAATAGTGGACACATCCAACACCTTTAAATTTAGAAAACACAATTGCATTCAATGGTGTAACAAACAAACAATTTAGCAAACAATGAACAGAAGGACCCATAGGTTGTGGTTGCTTACTGAAGCAACTTGAGGCAATAAAAAAAGGCAAAAAAGACACAAGAGGCGGAGCCAATAAGCAACAAATCCCAGGTCACATAAGCTGAAATTTGAGTGAAGGGCCATCCACACTTATAGAAGATGCCCATGAAAGGCTCCAACCATCCTTTTTGCAGGCTCCAAAAATCAGGATAGTAGTTGCACGTGTAATTGTGCCAATAGCAGATTAGCAGTGCAGCGTACGACATATGCTCCTGCTCTGGAGCAGATATCGCACCTGCGACAAGAGTTTAAAAGTAAAATTTAAGTTAAAACATTGAGGAAAAGGAGTGCAAGTGGAAAACCATTACTTTCCTAGGAGCGCCAAAGCATCCAATACCATACAACATGACAGAAAAAACTTACCTCTCTCAATATCTCTGGAGGGAACCCGGTAGCATCAAATGTCATGAAAGGAGGTGGAATGTTGTCACCCTGTCCAAAAAGGCGTAAATACTGAGAAACAGACCATCATAATTCCAACATAGGCTAGCCTAATCTAATAAAAAAGACATCTAATCAAAATTTTACTAAAATAAACTAACAACTACTAATTTAATTAAAATATATGAAGTAAAATTAATATAAATTTAAACATAAAACAGATGAGTCCGTTCTAGAAGAAAAAACATTTGCATCAAGATCTCCACGGAAAAGCACAAACTGTGCATCTAGAAGAGATGATATTACATGTACAAAATATAAAGCCATATTATTGATGGTTTCATTCTCTCCATTGGAGCATCATAATTCTAATATATACGCAAATCATAATATCAAGTATGCCTTGTGTGGTTCAAAGGCTTGGTCTATATAATATTATCAGTTTCAGATATTAAAATAAGCAGCAAATAAAACTGCAAAAAGAATAGTGCAGACCGTTGCTGTAACTTCATGTTGCTGACAGTACATTTCAACTGCTGAGAGATCAGTAACATCTGAAGATCCACCATAAGGAGGCCTCGTGAAAGAGTTACTTGAAAGAGCAGAAGGTCCTCCTAATGGAGGAGTGAACATGTTATTCATAGCATTCCCAGTAATACCACTTCCATTTCCACTTGGCAGATTATTTTGAAAAGGGGCATTGCCAATCCTCATATCCTGCAACGATATTTTACAGAATCATCGATGAATGAACTATTTCATTAGGATATCAAACAAGCATTATCAGGATGAATACAATGAAGAATTAACTTAATAAGTACAAGAATTCAGGAAAACAGGTAAAGCTTTGACACATGCATTATCGACATAAAATAGTGTTGAGGTAGTCAAATTGAAAGGAACTACTAGGCACAAGAAAAGTGCCAAGCTAAAGGGGCATTGCTTTAGGCATTCCTTTGGGCACCATTGCCTATATTAACTTTTTCTGAGATTTTTGTCATATAGTGCTAAATACTCTTGTTTCATTGTGTTTTAATGGAAACATGGTTAGCAACAGTTTTCAGACAAGTGCACTTTTTGAGGGTGGGAAGTAGTATGAGGGTTTCCCAATAATATATTAACTCGTTATTTTAAACAGCTATGACATCTTACTAAATATTGAAATAACTTGAAAACATCCGTCTAACAATAAAAAACCAACCACCCATGATTTAAACTACAAAAGATGAAAAAGTACCTGCTGATTTCGGGAAATCGACATCTGGGTCATATCAGGCTGCTGACGACCCATTGGCGGCATCTCTTTGTTAGAATTATAGTAATAGTCATTACCAGGTCTACCATGTACATTGTCCTCGTGTCCCATCTTTTGGGGAATAGGGTGCACATTGGATGGATGACCATGCATCATTCTGGGGCTCATCTGGTTTTGGAAGTTAGGACCATGTTGGTAAAATGAATCAGAACCACCCTGCTGTGACTGCATTGTCGGGGAAGGCTGTTGTATGTGGCCTGAAAAGCCCCTGTATTGTTGTGGTTGGCCAGCATTAACACCGGGATTAGGCACTTGACCAGAACTAACTTCAGCATGAACGTTCTGGTTGTTTTGAACAGGCAAGGCACTTCTTTGTTGATACTGCGATGGTGAGAACCCTACTTGGTTTCCACTTTTAAATTCTATATCATCCACCTTTGGCACCGCTGTTTTAAAATCTTGTTGATTTTCAAAATGCTGGTTATGTATGTTATGCTGATTCTGCTGGGAGTTTGGTTGCCCAGATGGGAGCATGTTTGGCTGAATCTGCTGGGAGTTAGGTTGCCTGGGCGCAATCATATTTTGCTGATATCCCATATAATGCATGTTCTGGGGAGTGAACTGAGGCGCTTGCGGTTGCACAAGATGCGAGCCGTGATCCTGCGAATTTCCTTGCCCAAATTGTTGTGGACGAATCACCTGCTGAGGGATCTGATGATGCATTTGCTGAAATTGCTGTCCTTGATACTGCATCATTTGCTGCCCCTGAGGCTGCACCATCTGCGGTCTAGCTTGGTGTAACCCAGGTTGCGAAGCCGGTTGTGCAACCTGTGAGTTCTGCTGCTGTGGCACAACCTGAGAAGACTGCTGCTGAGTTGCCTGTACCAAATGAGGACTCTGCTGCTGTGGCATCGGTTGTCCATGCTGTTGAGCAAAGTGACTCCCCTGCTGTTGTTGTGAGGAATGCACTTGCATCATCTGTTGCCCATGCTGTTGCACCACTCCAGCAGGTGTCATCGGATGAGCAACCGGTATAGGCGCTAAACTCGGCGCAGAAGCAGCAGGCTCAGGTGGTGCCAAGGGAGGCGGCTTATCATATTGAGTAACATTGGTATCAGGATTCCAATAGTATAACAAACCAGTACTTCCATCAATCAACCCCTTCCACGGCGTCGGAAGTGACGGATCATCGGGTGCATATCTAGGACCAAGCCCAGCAGAAGCTGCCTCAGTTGTTGTCATTCCGAATTTCGAATTTCAAATACTCTACAATCATAAAACATTCTTCAAATTTCAAACAACATAACACAACATTCACAATCCATAAACCCCCAAAATCAATCCACACCCAATTGCACAAAAGCAAACAAGATTGAATCTTGATCTTACCCAAGATGAATAAATAAGTACGTAAAATCAATAATCACTATACACAACAAAATCCGATGGCTATTTTAAACAATGAAAAATAAAATCAACAATTTTTAATCCTTCATTGAATAAATAAATTAAATATAAAAAAAGACCTAAGAAATCAATGAACCTAGAAAATAGCAAGATTATTATGAATTATGAAAATAGTGAATAGAAAACTGAACATACCTTAGGTGTGTGAGAATCTAGAAAGGTGTATTGTTAATGATGAGTGTTCATGATGGTGTTATCGTGTAAAAGGATGAAGGTGAAGTAAAACAGAGGCAGCGTTTTTTTGTTGAATGAAATGTTTTGGTTAATTAGGTTAGGGTTGAAATAATAGAATAAATGAAGGGGACAGTGGAGAGGTTTGCGAGTTAAGCCGACAGTGTTACTGGACCGTTGGATTGAAATATCTCGATCGACTTTTCGACGATCATGATCGCTGTTTGTTTGTGCGACTTTGCTATTATCATTATTCCAACCATCGTGATGGTTCTCTCAAAGCTTGATTCCTTTCAGCTTTCAATCCTTGCCGTTCATTTTATTTTACCGTATCTCAACAATATAATATGGATAATTGTTCATGTAGTCACTTAAATTAATTTTAAATAATAATTTGATTTTTTATATTTTAAAATATTAATAATATTATTTTTTTAATAAAAATTATTAAAAATTTTAAATAAAGTCTGTAAAATTAATTATTATATTTAATATAATGCAAATTTCATCAAATTCACAATTCAAATATTTAAATAAACTCATATTTTCATTCTTTATTTGATAAATTTGATGTTGTTGGAGATGAAAATATGAATTTATTTGAATATTTGAGTTATGCGTTTGATGAATATATTAATTTTTTTGAAATTGGAATTGAATTTTATGGTTTTTTTTTTAAGATTTTGAAAGAATTTTCTAAGTTTTTGTAAATAAATGATAAAATTGTTAACATTTTAATATACAAATGATCAAATTGTTACTTAATATTAAATAAAATACTAAATCGAGAAGAGAAAAAAAATAATTAAAGTATTACCTGAAATTAAGTTAATATATCACATTAATAATTACGTTTATAATATAATAGTATTATTAAATTCATCACAAATATATATTCACTTGAAATTGAATATATGAGAAAGTTGGGTGACAAAATTGATTTAAAATTTAGATCTAGTATGTTCATTTTTGTTAGATTTAATTTCTCTTATATTTGAGAATGAAAAAAGTATTCATTTAAAATAATAATATATAATTTATAAATAGATTTATGATAATAAATATGGGTGGAAATATGTGTCTTTAAGAGTAACTCTTTGAATTATTTCACTTAATAATTTAACATAAATAATAAATTTTATTAATACAACCATTAAATTAAAAAAAATTATTGAGTAAATCAATTTATTAAATTTTATAAAATTTTAAAATTATTTAATACTTTATTAAATAAACATATAATAAACTTATAGATATAATTACGAAATTTATATTTATATAAAATCACGTGTATTTGATTATTAATATATTACGTCAAAAATCAATAATTTAATAAATAAAATTTATCGTATATATTTAATTATTAAATAAAGTAACTTATCTTTAATTTACTATTTGAGTCAATAGGTCTTCCAATAAATATATCCATATGCATTTTATCTAGTCAAAAATTAGAGTTGAGTAGTTAATCAACTTCAATCAATCAAAATTGTCCATAAAATACGAGTTCTAAGGTTAATTAGAACAAATTTTTTTTTATGAATTACTTATTTTCAATAAGAACTCATTTTTCTTTGAGAATCAATCAACGATGTAAAAATTTGTTGTTGACAAACACTTTGAAGGAGTTTGAACTAAAATATTAAAATAATCAAAATTTTAATATTTTAATATATAAATAAAAATATAATATTATATATAAAAAATTTAAGTTATAAATTTTTCAAAAAATGTATTGATGATGAAACTCTTAACGTGTATTATAGAGTGACAGTAGATAAAGTTTGGTTGATATTTTTAATAATTAAAAGTTACGTAAAATAAATGTTAGTCTCTATACACGTATCGAATTTATGTAACAAGAAAATATGAACATATATTATATCACTTTCACATATTAAACTCAATCATACATTTCGGAAATAATAACCTAACAACTACAATTCTAATTATAAAAACAATTTTACTCATATTATAAAATTCAAAATTACAACAACATACACCATAATATTTATATTAATTAGCATATCTACCAACATATATAATGTCATGTCATATTACGTCTAGTCGAAATTCATCACAAACCGGTTAACATATATCAAACCACAATTATCATATGAACTTATATAATTTGATTTTCACAACCTTATTATAATTAATAATTATTTAATTTTTAATTTTTTTTTAACGTTAATAATTTTTTATGAAATTTATCTCCCTCTGTACATTCAATCAAATTCATTTTATATTAATCCACACACATATCATTTCCTTTTAAACTCTATAAAAGATGAAAGAAGTTACGGTAGATGTGGAGAGGAGATGAGAGAAATATGATAGTATGTTTAAAATTAAAATAATGAAAATATAAGAAGGAAATGGAGAAAAATGTCAACCGGAATTACCTAATCGAATTTTGCACATAATTAAAATTGTTTCACAAAAACTAAAAACATTAGTGATTTTTAAATGATTATTGAGGATGTTGGGTGACTGTGCATACTCTATATATCCAATGAAACTCCGCTCAGCGGTTGCCCGTCTTATGCTATGTTTGAAATAGGGGAAGGACTTTAGGAAAAAAAAAATGAAAGTTAGCACAAGGGAATGAAAGATAATCTCCAACTCGAATGGTGATTTAAATTCCTTTATAATACAAAGTTCTCTAATATAGAGAAATTCAAAACAAGTGCATTAGATAAGGATTTTTTGGGCTTGGAGAATTTCTTCAAATATTTTTCCTCTCTTGGTAATAATTCATAAAAAAAATTAAGCATCTTTTTTATTCTCTGACAATTTATCATATAAGGTTGGAGTTTTCTTTTAATTTTTTTCTAATTTTCTCACACCGTTCCCATTTTTATGAGATGTAAATTTTTCTCTTACAATATCATCTTTTTATTGTACTTAATTTTATACTCAATTTTGTTCTCAAAATTTTTATGTCACAGTTCATCTTTTTTTGTAATCAATTGACAACATATTTTATTATGCAAAATTATAAACGTTTAAATTCTCAAAACTTCTTCTAAATCTAACCGACATGCTTTATAAATTTCATATTAAGAGCTTGTAACTTCAACTGAACATTTTATAATTAATTTTTAAAACAAAATATTTATGCCAGCTCATACGTACTAGTAGTAGAAAGTAGAAAAGACGGAAAAAACGCGAACATTCTATTTAGGCGGTTAACAATAAATAATAGCCTTCTCTACTAACCTTCTCCCTTCCTTCATTCAAATCATCATGGCGGCCATGGAAACCGAGGCTGCCACCACTCCACACCTGGCTCTCTCTGATACAGATATCAACTGGGACAGGTAACTACAAATTTGTGTTTTCTAAGTATCCACATATCAAATTCATTATTTATCTATAATTATATCACCTCTATTTTGATACACTAAAATGTTCAAACTAACTCTTTAACTAGGTTGGATAAGACAAAATTCCACATAATTGGTGCAATACTCTTCACAGCTCAATCAGCATTACTTCATCCAACGGCTGTGGTGAAGACAAGGATGCAAGTAGCTACTTCAGGGCTCTCCAACATGAAGGGAACATCAGTGTTCACGCACATTTTAAAGAGTGATGGAATTCCTGGAATCTTTAGAGGTTTTGGAACTTCTGCTATTGGATCAATACCTGGTAGGGTTTTAGCCCTCACTTCTCTTGAGATGTCAAAGGACATTGTCTTGAAACACACTCAAGGTAGTGATATTCCACAAGCATCAAGGGTTGCTCTTGCAAATGCTGTTGCTGGCATGGTTTCAAATTTGGTATCTTGTGTTTACTTTGTGCCTTTGGATGTGGTAACTAATTTTTTTTTTATGCTTTCAATTTGCTTTTCCATTTGTGTCAAATATTAGAAATAGTTAATTATGATAGCTGAACTAGTCATCAAGTGTTAGTATGTTATTTCCTAAAAAGGTTATGTTTTTAGTTATGTCACAATATTTGATATTGCGAAAAAATTACTGACAAATGCAGCTGATGTGATGTGACTTCAATTGTTGTCAACGGTCTAGATATATATAACCTTGACATTGTAGCAGCAATTGTGATCGCAGACCTTTAATTAAAAACTTGCTAAAAAGTACTAATGGATATGTATGGCTTGTTTTCTAGGAGAAGTGAAAAATTGACTTGTTTGATGTTTTCTTAGATCTGTCAGAGGTTAATGGTTCAAGGTCTTCCGGGAACTACATGTTGTAGAGGACCATTTGATGTTATCCGTAGAGTAGCGCAGGCCGAGGGTTTTCGTGGCTTGTATAGAGGTTTTGGATTAACAGCAGTAACCCTGTCGCCAGCATCTGCAATTTGGTGGGGTTCATATGGGGCTGCACAGCACATAATTTGGAGGTACATTCTGTTTTGGAATAATATGCTAAATATTTTTAATTTCTAAGAGTTGTTTCTTTCCTTTTATGGTTGAATTTATTTATATATTTTTATTTTATTGGTTTTAGGAGTTTGGGATACAAAGATGATATGGAAAAGAAGCCTTCACATGTGGAAATGGTGACAGTTCAGGCTACTGCTGGGATGGTTGCTGGTGCTTGTTCCTCTGTTATCACTACTCCCATAGATACCGTAAAAACACGACTTCAGGTATATGGAACTTCTTGTTTCTTTTGCGCAGTTGAAGAAGAAAAAAAATTTGGCCTAGTTTGGATTTAGCTTCTAGTTTATGAGATTTTGTTAATCGAAGTACATTTATAATTTCGTTAATGAAAAAGTTCTTATAAACTTGCAAGTGTTTATTGGAGAAGTTAAATTAGAGGACTTCTTGAAAAATCAAGACAATGAGATGTTGTTGTTACAGATTCCCTGCTGTTACACCCCTCATTTGTTCGATCTTAATTACTGGTCAAGATTGTACTAGTACATTGTCTGATTCAAATCAATGTCCGAGATCGATTACTGCGTGTAACCGTGTGATATGACCACAACTGGGAATCCAGGTCCACAAAATTCATAGTTCTTGTTGGAAAGTCTATCCAAACTGGCTCTTTTAGGACTTTGGATTGATATTCATTTTTCACTCAATCAATCAGTTGGTATTTCTTTTATGGAGTACATACTTTTCTTTTTTGGTTTTGACTTTAGTTAATATGGTTATTTTGAATGTGTCACTTTTAATTGGCACATAGGTTATGGACAACTATGGTTCTGGAAGACCATCAGTACTGAAGACAGCAAGAACTCTCCTTAAGGAAGATGGATGGTGGGGATTTTACCGAGGGTTTGGACCACGATTTTTAAATATGTCACTTTATGGAACAACTATGATTGTTACTTATGAACTGATAAGTATGTCACATCTTTGATTATTTATTTAGGCATTAATTTCTTTTAAATGGCTTAGTTTATATGACTTATGAGCTACATTTCTCTATATTTTTCTATATTAGTTGCATGATCTGATTTCAACTATCTGTTATATGGGGAAGTCTTAGACTCTATGCAAGATTTTTAAGCTAATTTTTTTTTTTAAAAAAAACGGTAGCCTCATCTATAGCTATTTTTTTTTGTTTTTTCATGGTCATATCACTGTGCCATTCGTGTCCTGAGAATGTTCATTGAATTTATTTCTAAATTCTGTAGGTGTCAAAAAACTTAGCTGACTTCTGAGAAAGATGATTCTCATGAATTTCTCTGAGTTTTTATATAAACACGTAAATGCTATTATGCAAAGTGTCTTTTTAATTATCCTAATGCTGAATGATAATCCTATGGTTTAGGAACTGCACTATTCATTCTAATGAAGTGTATGCTTCGATGAGGTTAAGCTTTATTTGTTTTATCCATTTTTTAACAGAGAGATTATCAGTACAACCAAGTGTGAGTTCTTTTGCTTGAGAAGTGCAACCTTACTGTGATGGCGGAGACAAAGAGTCAAGCTTGATTTTAGCATGCATAGCTTGTGCTCAAGGACAACGAACGAATAGTTTCGTTCATCCTCAAGCATTGCATGATGCAGTATGGTAAGGTCCGATGGGTCCGGTCTTACCATATTGCATCATGCCGTGCATTAGAGGGAATTTCCCTAAGATGTGAATCCTTTTTTATAATTTAAATGAACACAACTTTAGTTTCTTAACAGCTGCAATAGGTTTTTTTATTTTTTTTTTAATTCTTATGTGAGGCGTAACATGGAGAATTGTAGTTTTTCAACTTATTCTTCATTTCTGGGGATGTTGCTTGTAGCTAGAGCCTAAAATGTTCATGCAATTTTGCAGATAAATGTAATGTTACAATGTCTTCTTTTGACATTATAGTTATGTCAACTTTTGTCTGTTATATTCTAAGGCCATGGTGAATTGATACTGAATTGTTTTTGGAATGACACAATTTGAATCGGTTGCTTGTTTGCAAATTTACAATATATTGATATAGCAGCCGGTACAGCCACAGAGGCTTTGGCAGAATTCCATTGGCATATTGCATATAAGAATGCACGGGTGAGGAAATTTTTCATAAATTGTATCCTCTATAGCTGTAGTAGAGCTGTAGTACAGTGCAACAATTTTATGGACCATTACATTTAGATAGAGAAAGTTTTACGCTCTAAATCTAACGACTATTAATGCTGTTGAACAATACCACAGCCAGAGTTTCATGATAAGCTGGATGAAAAATGATCTGAGTAAGTCTACCAAAAGTTAAAAACGTCTCTTTCAGTACTGCAATTTGATGTTCAAATGTTGGTCAATCAATTAATTGGTAGTTTCTATTAAGGAAGTTTTACATTTGAAAAGAACAATTTTTAAATTTCTAAAGTATTGAAAATATAAATCTCAATACATTTTTACTTTATTTTTATATATTTAGTTTTTTAACAAGTGTAAGACACTTGTTATAATACTTTTTAGCATTTGTCATTTTTCTATTAAGCCATTGACTTAAAAAATTGACATGATTATTGTGGATATGCCACTTTTAATTTGCACGAAGGTTATGAATGACTATAGTTCGGGAAGATCATCAACAACTTTTAAGGTGGCTTTGTGTTGGGGGTATGGGCTAGAGTTTGATAGATTATCACATTGAATTAAGAGAATTATATTAATGTGTTGAATTTTATATTTTTATCTAAAATTTTAAAGCATTAGTTAGATCATCTCAATTACTTATTTATGTAGAAATTATAACATTATTTAAATGGTGAATATTATCCTTACTTTTATTATTAATTGTTGGATAAATTATAGTTTGGTTTATGTAAATTATGATTTGGTCTATGCTATATGAGATTTTATGTGAATTTTGATGTGACATGACTTTGAATTGTGATCTCATCATAAGTGTTTGTAACATGTTAGAGATGAAAAATAAAATAAACTATAAATGTGTTATTGTTGTAAAATAATTTTTTTAGAGTCTATATTACTCTTTTACTATACTCAATGTTATCTTTAGGTTGTTGTTTTTATTGTTAATACAAGCCACAAAATATTATACTTGTGGGTACCCATTTTCCCATCGTTCATCGACAATAAAATATACAAAACAAATTCAAAAAAATAGAAGATTTGTTATTAGATACGACACTTAGTAGGGTCTTGGAAGAGTACTATAGAACTTGTCGCAATAAATATACACCAATAAATATGACATCACAACAACTATGATACATTTTAGTTTGGTGTTAAATATGATAATGAATCCATTGTAAATGCTAGACGAGATTTTTTCGCAGAAATGTTTAAATAATTCTTTAAACTATTATATCATAATAATCTTTCCAGATCAAACTTCACCTACACTTTGGTCCTTTTATAGTAACTCAAGCATACAAAACAATTTATACTTGATGAAACGAAAAAGGATATTAATCCAGTACATAGATACACAAGAAAAATAAACAATAGTCAATGGATCAATAAAATCGTGAAAACATTTATGTTGTGTAGTGATACTTCTAAATACAAATGAGAATCTCAAAATGTATTTTATCAACATAGAATAGACTTAAAATCATTATTAACACTCAAACTCACTGCTACTATATTAATGACCAAATAATATTCTTCATTGAACTATGAAGAACTGATATAAATTCCATAAACGATATTGATTAGTCAATATTAATAATAATTTGAAAAAATAAAATGATATCAAACATCAACATGTGTCAAATATCTGGCATATCTTCAATAATTTGATGAACTATATATATTGAAGTTTAAAAAATGATTTATATCAAGATAATATAAAGATTATAGAATCTCAATCTAAATTTATTAATTTGTTTGTTATTGACCATGTGGGAAGTTTTTTATGATAAAATATTATAAAATATATATATATTTTGAGTTTAGTATTTTTGCTTTCTTATCTTTATAATGTGCTAATTATAATTTATGGTGTAAACCACACATTAAATAGTACTACTCATAAGATATTATCATACCGTATATGAAAACATGCAACGTCACACCAAAATGGTGAATAATAAAATCGTTCATATGCTGAAATTATAGATAAAATCGGAAAGAAAACAAAATTCTAGTATAAATCACTTATTTAAAAAAAAAAAGAGATAACAAAAATACTTGGAAGAGTAATTCTAGAAAGAAAAAAAAAAACCATAACACCCCACACACACAATTGATGAAGAAGAAGCGAGGGGCTCTTTTTTAAGTAAGTCTACACACACATGAAGGATGTCAACAATTAGACATATATTAGATTAGATTAAAATTGTTTTAAGAGTAATGTATAGGATTTTTGTAAATGTAAACAAGAAAATAGATGTATTTGAAAACTTACATTGATACTTTCATAAACTACATAATATGTTTTTTTAATAACGCAATTTATTTTTCATTTCCATTATAATTAAGGACCATTTTCAATATATAGTTTTGGAATTTGAAGACTGAAAAAAATTATTGTGAAAACATTAAGTACAAATGATTCTTGTATTTTAATGTAATGATTTGATGTTTACAAACAATTAAGACCCATTATATGGGACCTTATAGAAGGTGTAAAAGTTATATCAAAGAAATTTCTCTAGAGAAAAAAGGGGTCAATCCTCTAATATGTATGCATAGAGGATTGGATGTGTTTTGGGGTTTGGGGCCACACAAAAAATGTTTATAAAAGAAATGAATTATAGAAAAATAGCAAATACACATCATTATAAGCTAAAATATTTTGAATTTACTTCATATATGCAGAGTCTTTACATAATATACAAATTAATTTTGTTGCAAGCCTCTCCAACCTTGAATCAATAATGTATGCATGCACTCTGCCAACACTTATAAAGGAAAATATATAGTATAAATATTTAATTAAACTATGAAACCAAACGAGAGATATTATTAACTCCTCTTACATCATCATCAATGATAAGCTTTAGATTAGGAAAAACAAAATCAACATAATGCTCAAAACAAATTTTCAAGCATCCATCAAAACCAATACATGATACGAGGCACTTCGCACGATGAGATTCAGTGGTGTCACATACTTGAGATATAACTAGCATTATCATCATCATTAACATTATCACAACATTTTTCTTCAATGTTTATATTTTTCTCAATCTCTATCAAACTTACAGATTAATTTTGCATGATACTCACTGAAAATGGTTTTGCAAAAGATATTTATTTATAGTCATTAATTATTAAATGGTTTTTTTTACTAGAACTATTAATTGTGTTGATTATTAGAAATATTAAGAAATAGAGTATTTATTCTCTCTCACAATGACTTTCGTGTTTGCAAAAAGAATATATTCTAAAAAACTGTCACTTTTAGTTTTTTTAGTTTCTTAATGTAATTTTATTTTTATTTTTTCAATTGCACACTCTTTTTTAATTATTTAGAAGTTGCACACTCTAATTAGTAGTATGTTTACTACTCTTGATTTTTTTAGATAAACTAAAAATTTATTAAGAAAAAAAAAGAAACAAAAAACTAGAGAACATAAATCTAATTCATGAAAAGAAAAAATACAAAAAATGTTCTTCAAAATAAGTAGATTTTCTAACCCTTAGACGAGTATTATATAATTTAGTTTTCTACTACATATTCTTTTTCTTTGTCCTGAACATCACCTTAGTAAAACGCTATTTATCAGTAGTAGAACAATTCTACAAATATCTAATAGTTGTCGCATTTTCTTTCTCACCACTATATCTCCCAATATTTGTTTCGTTAACATCTCTATCTTTCAAAAAAATGTCATAATATCTCCAACGACAATAACACTTGAATATGTCATACTTGTCACCATAGCCCTTAAATGTAAGTTTGCTTCCAAATCAGTTTGATAATTTTGAATAATGTTCTCCTCTAACATTGCATTACTCCAAAAACCAACAATACACGATATCAAGATACTCATTTGCATGTTGATCTTTTCCCTGTATTTCCTCTGCATCATCCACTAACTAAATATTGCTAGCTGAATAAGACAAGATATACTACCAAAAACTTGATGAATAACATCATCAGTAATAACAATCTCTCTTTCAACAACAAAATTTAAACAAATCTCTTCAACCATTGAAACACCCATATATTCTTGTTGCAAGATATCAACACTAGTAACATCTCATCAACAATTGTTTGCAAAAGCACAAGGGTCTAGTTTTAAAAGTGCATTATGAACTGCATGAAAAATTATTTGAGTTAGACTGTTGAGGTTCAACTCACAAATGCTTGTTGAGAAGTCTATTAAAAGTTCAAAACTGGCTCCTTGAGTACTGCAATTTGACATTCAAATGCCGGCCAATCAATCAATTGGTAATTCTTTTATGGAAAAACTCATTTTATCTTTTCATTTTGACTTTAAAATTTAACACGATTACTATGAATTTTCCACTTTTAATTTGCACAATGGTTATACACGACCATAGTTCTAGATGATCAACAACTTAACAACTTAATAAAGATGGATGGTGGGGATTTTAAGTGTTGGAGGCGTGAGGAGAAGTGAGGGGAAACTCTGGTGGATTATCATATTAAGTTAATTAAAATAACAATCATATAATTGGGTTGAATAATATATTTTTACCTAAAATCTTTAGGCATTAAATATATATAGTATTTCACTTGCGTTGCTTAACGTCCACACTACCATTCAATTCAAGACTTTTTTAACTTGTCTCATAACAATCTCCTTAAATGTGAATGATCTTTTTCAAGCGAAAGACTTTTTGTCTACAACAATGTTTGTGGATCTGAAACATCAGCTCTGATAGCGCTATTGTATTGTAAGGGAAGCTTGAAAGACTTTACACTAATTTAAGAGCAATCACACAAGTGAATTAAATACCACATTTTGAATTTCATGTAAGACTTTTTTTTATACTTGACATACAAATATTTTGAACTAATTTTTTTAAATGTGTCACTTTTATGGAACAGCGATGATTGTCATTTATGAACTAACACATATTTAACAAGTTATAAGATTATTTACTCATCCATCTAATATGAAAACTTTTCTTCAGACTTGATACACCAACACTTTATACTATAATTTTTAAACCAAGGTTTTTAAATATGTCACTTTATGGAACAATGATAATTGTCATTTATAAACTGATAAGTATTTCACATTTTTGCTCATTTATTTATAAACAGATTAGAAGATTATTTAAATGATGTATATATATTGGTATTAGAATATACTTATTTTTATTATTAATTGTTGGATAAATTATTTATGCTTTGGACTATGATCACTTTTTTTATTTTATAAATATACACCAATAAATCTGATATCACAACAATGGGGTTTTTAGTTTGATGCTAAATGTTATAATGAGTTCATTGTTGATGCTAGACAAGAGTTTTTCATCTAATTATGTGAATAATCTTTTGAAGTATTATATCATAATAATCTTTACGGATCAAACTTACACACTTTGGTCCTTTAATAGTAACTAAAACATACAAAACAACTAGTTCTTGATGAAACCTTAATCCAATGCATAGTGCCTAGATAGATACACAAGAAAAATAAATAATAATCAACGAATCAATAGAGTCGTGAAAACATGTAAATGGAAGATACTCGACACAAGCCTTCAAAACCACTATTAACCATTCTCGATATATTATATGAATGACCGGACAATATCATTTATTGAACTATGAAGAATTGATATAAACTCTATAAACGACATTCACCCGTAAATATTGATAATAATTTGAAGATATTAAAATCTTTTTTGGCCTATTCTACGATGTCGCAGTTGAATTATATGATGTTAGTTTTAGGAATGAGTTTTTATCGAGACTCTTTATTTCATTTGATTATTTATAGTGATTGAGTATGACCACATGTATTAATATATATTGTGTTGATATTGAATACCAAGATGTGTCAAACACCAGACATGTCGTCAATCTAAAGTATTAGTACTATATAGACATTAAATATTGATGGGATTGAAATAAATATAATGAAAATACAAATATAGGTATTGTCTATATCACATCTAAGGGATAAACATGTCTCATAAATCTTGTGCTCTGTCGTTTGTTTTCTTCTTAGTTATGATATTGGAAAAAAAATGAAGTTTCACGTTGATAAGAGATAAATCTTAATAATAGTTTACAAAAAGTGACACATCTCATTTTACAAGTCGATTTTGTAAAGATGAGTTAGACCTAATTCAAAACCTAAGATGATATTAGAGACTATTCGACTGGGTCACCTACCATTTATATACACACACCAAACCCAACACTGATGAACGTTAAATAATGTATTAGAAAAAATTCAAATCTTACATTGATAAGAAATAAAATTCAATAATAATTTATAAAGAGTAACACCACTCACCTTATAATTCGGATTTGTGTTTCTATTATTTATTATTTTTATGTTGCATTTTACTATTTTCAATGCTAATTTCAGACATTATAAGTATTTATCATAAAAGGACATTAAAGTATGCATTAATTTTGTTCGTTGAATATGAAATCACCATTTTTATTGATGTCCTTAATTATGGACTGCCACATCGTATTAAGAAGTCCCTTAAACAATTAAAGTTCATATTTGTGTGCAGTTTAATTTATGATACATTAGAATATATTGTATTTAAGTGGATAGTTTGGTAAGTACCTAGGTGGCTTTGTGGTACATTGGAAATTTGCATTCATAAACACACGATTGCGTAGTAATTGAACTGCACATTAATTTATCGAATTCATGCATTATGGTTTTTGTATTTTTCAAATACCTTCATTAATGCACTAAGTCATAATATATTGATTTTTTTTTTCTTGACACCATAAAGGATTGCTAATTAGGGTTTATAAAGACTTATTAGGATTTATAAATAACGAGTATTGTTGAGAATGTACTTTGAAATAAGTGTTTTATTTTTTATTTTTGGACAACATAATTCAAATTATGGTCAGGGTAATTCATATCAGGGTTAAAATTTGTGTCTTGGGACAAGTTGGCTTGTATAATTCGGATTAAAGTAAGGATAATGACTAACAAATTATCTTGTTGTTTTTCGTAATTCTAAGTTGTTGTATGGGCATAATTCGAATTATAGTAAACTCTAGTGATAGTAATTAAAATTACATAGGTAAATTGAACAACTTTCTATTTCATTTTCTGAAATCACCAAAACATAGAAATTTTAGGGAAACACAAGAGTAAGAGTTGTCTCAAATATTTTAGAGATTTTGTTCTAATTTTAAATTTTGGATCCCTAACAAAAAAACAAGAATTAAAAACTTGAAAGAACAACTTTTATTTAAATTGTAAATAACATAAATAAATAAAACCTGTAAATAACATTGAAAATCGGATTCTAATTTTCCTCTTTTTTTTGACAAAAAATCTTAACCTTATTTTTTTTGCCTAAAATGTGGTCCTGTTTATGAATTATGGGGGGTTTTTTTTATCCTATTATGCATGGTGAACTTTTATCTCTTTATTGTATTTTTTGGGGTCTTATAGTACTTTTACAAAAATAAAATCAAAGCTTATGTGGCTGGTTTGTCTGCACAGACCCATGGAAGGTCCTGACAAGGGCTAAAGGTTCAGTGATTTTGGGTGAGTGGCTAGGGTTGAGAAACACATTATAAACATATTGGGTGAGAAAATTTTTATTGAAAAAATATTGGGTGAGAAAAAATTTATTGAGGGTTGAGAGAAAGGAAAAATGGTTGAGCTTAAGGTTTGTTCATGTTGAACATTGAAGACTAATTTCTTGTAATTCTTTTTTATCTCTTGCAAAGACTTACTCATAGTGGGTTGATGAGTTGCTGTCTCTCCTATACATAGGTCAATTTGGACAGAACAGTGTAAATAATTTTGGTGTTTTTGTTTTTCTACTCTTTTTATCTTGTTATTTTAATTGATTGATTGTTTGTTTGCTCAACTCATAAGTTCTAGATTTGTTTTTGGTCGTTATTATTGTTGCTTGGTGTGTTTAGTTTGGTTGTTAATGTTAGGTTAAATTACATTTGTAGTCCTTTAACTTAATTTCAGGTAACATTTTAGTCCTTTATCTTTTTTTTTTTTTCTCGATTTAGTCATTTATTCCTAAAAATATCAAATAAAGTATGAAAATATGAGTTTATTTGAAGATTTGCATTACGAATTTGATGAAATTTGTATTATATTGAAGAATATAATTAATTTTATGAGTTTTGATTGAATTATTTTTTGAATTTTTGTATAAAAAATGATATCATTGTTGAAATTTTAAAACATAAAATATCAAATTGTTACTTAAAATTAAAATAAAGGACCAAGTCGGAAAAAAAAAAGATAAAGGACTAAAACGTTACCTGAAATTAAGTTAAAGGACCACGAATGTAATTTAGCCTTAATGTTATTTGTTCCACTTTCTTATTGAATCCTCGACGGATAAAATTTAATAGTGTATAGTAGAGAAATATTGAATATATATAATAATATGTTATGAGGGAGAGATAATGTATATATATGTTAAATAAGTTTCTACTCTTTATAAAATTTTAATATTTTGTTTTTAGTCATTATAAAAAATATTAACATTATTTAATTTCTATAAAATTATTATTCAAGCAGTTTTAGTCGTTAAAATGTTGACATATATTTTTAAATTATTTTTTTGAAATTATGTTTACAACATTGTAAAAGTCGCATCATTAAACATAAGTTTTAAATTTGATTTTTAGATTCATATTTTTGTAATTTTTATTTTGAATTTATGACATTTAAAAAACTCATATTTAATTTATTTTAAGTTAAAAAATTCTAAAATTTTATGTTTAATTTTTTAAAAATATTTTATCATTTAAAATTTCTAATAATAAGAATAAGGCATTGGGAAATGGTAACAAAATTAGTGTTTAAGAAATTTAAACCGTAAAAGCGGGAGGAAATATAGGAATAGAAGGAAAAGTACATCATAATGATAATATTATCCTCAATATTGATGACGTACCTCAAACTTTTATAGATTTTATACTTTAATTGATCGATTCAATATCGAAGTGGATCTTTAGATTATCCTCAATATTGGTGACATTGACTTTTGTGTATATTTCATAAGCAATTCATTTTTAAAAAGAAAGAGAATTGTTGAAAAATTAACAAACAAACAATTGAAATATTATAACCAAATGCAAAAAGGAATTGTAGAAAAATTAATTAGTTGAAGTAACTACATTTTATTTTATGCACATGAAAAATTAAGCAAAAAACAAATTTAAAAAATGAGTGTAACTAATTAGAGAAAGACATAGTTTAAGAATGACGAAAAGTGACAATTAAAATGTGAAACTCTGGCGAAGATGATTGAAGCAGTGAGATTTTAAATAAATAAAATCAATTAAAATATATAAAAAAAAATTCACAATATGTAAACAATTTTTTTTTTAAATCGTTCACATTACTGCAAATCAAACTAAATTAATTCTTTCACGCATTACACAATGAAATAAAAAAAATGTCATCAAATTGGTTAGCGGGATTGATTGTATTCATAGAAAACACACCCGATAATTCAAACCAATTCAAAATATCATACCACACTGATCCAAAAAGAGGACACACAAAGAACAAATGACGGGTTGTTTCAACTTCTCTGCAACCTGTTACACATTGTTGATCTTCAAAAAAAATTATTATTCGACGGAACAAGTTATCCTTTGTATGCAACCTATTTCGAAACAACCTCCACACAAATAATGATACTTTTGAATGGACAAAAGAATGTCACACAAGGTCTTGAAATGGAGGTGCGGTGACATGACAACAAACTCCTCCCACAACATAAAATATGTCTCCTTTACCGAATAAAATCCTCCTTGCATATTATATCACGACCACTTATCTATTACATTAACCTGCAAATGAACGTTAGCCAATAAAATTCTACATTGGGCCACTAATTTTTCCTCCCACACAAACAACTGCATCCAACATCTTCATCCTTGAACACCCTCTTGTCACAACAACTTTAACAGACTTTATATTTTCCTCTTGTTGCAAAGAAACTACTAATTTACTCGATCATTCTATTATTTAATTATTTGTTGTCACGGTGAATTATTATTAGTTGTTTGTGTAAATAACTTTACTGTGATAATCTATTAATTTATTATCTTATAAAAGTTAATTGATCTACATAAAAAAATGTAAAAGACAAATATGATATATAATAAAATAACTCTATTTTTTTACAGAAAAATAAATTTCATTCATATTAAAATAAAAAATAGTACAATTAGATTTAATGACAAATTTTTTTTGTTAATGATACACATAAAAATTCTAAAAATCAACGAAAAATAACTTAAACCAAAATCTTAATCCTAACAACAAAACTAATGTCTTGAACCAGTCAATGGTCAATAATAATGTGATATCCTCAGTCTTTAATGTTATTCATTTTTGAGAAAAATTATTTGTTGTTGTTCACTCATATCGACTATAGGCGGTATCTGACTTGATCAATTCAATCATGTGTTGATAAATTATTTATTAGACTCAGAGTGTGTTGAATTTGGTGGTAGCCCCTCAAAATATGTACAGAAAAATTGAGTCATTTGTCTATGTAAATACTACACCAATATGAAAAAACAAAAAACTTCTTACCATGATGACAAACAAACCTACATCACACTAAGACGACGAAATCATAAATAAAAGATGGAGAAAAAAAAATTTGTATGAAAACTACTTATTTAAATAAAGGAGATAATAAAATAACTTTGAAGAGTTGCTTTAGATAAAATAAAATAACCCTAAACCACCCATAAAAAAAAATCTTAAATCACATCTTCAAAGCTTTCTTACAATAAAATAATTTAGGTTGAGATAAAAATAAATAGATTTTATTTTAGTGTAACAAATATTTTTTAAGCCTCTAATTAATATTTATTTTATTTATTAATTATTGTTTTGGTTAACTTGGACTTTATGGATGCTACCATATTATGTGAATCGATCACATCGAAAACAAAAACAAGAAAGGATAAAAAAAAAGAATATTAAGAGAGATAGATGGATATAGCCAATCGATATAATAAATTGAAATTCATATATTGTAGTATGACATAAACCATCATTCATTGATGTTGTGAAATTATTTTCTTATGGAGAGTCTCACATAACATACAAATTAAATGTTTATTATTATTATTATTGTTGCATGTCTATGAGCTTGAATCACTATGTATGTTGCACTCCACAAGCACCTACAAAGAAAAAAGAAATACAATATAAATATTTAGATTTATTAAAATGAATTACATTAAAAAATAGAAAAAGAAAGTAAAAATATGAATACCACTATGGATGGTAAGAAACACCACCGCAATGTTTATCACAAGCTTTCACGCATAATATATAATCCCCTAATTTTTTCTTCAAACCAAAACATGTTTTGAGACACTTAGCATGACAAGTAAAGCTCGAATCATTTGGCTCAATTTCTTGAGATTGAGTTGCATCACAAACTTTGGTTATAATCAGCATAACCATTAGCATCACCACAACACCCCTTTTCACTCTGCTCAATGCCATTATTCTTTCTCAAACTTTATTAAAATTATCAACTTTGTGATGTTTGAGATTTTGCACTCCCTTAGAGAAAGGTTTTGCACAAGACCTTTATTTATAGCCAACAAAATTATTAAATGAAGTTGTTAATGAGAAAAATTATATATTTTAAGAAATTATTAATTTATTGAAAAATTTCTTTACGATCAATATATTAAGAAATATAATAATATTTAAAAATATAATTAAGACATCTTTAATATGTTCTGAAATTATAAATTGTGAGTATTTCTTTAAAAAAAATGGGACAATGGAAAACTTTTATTATTATTTATTATTATTATTATTATTATTATTATTGTTATTATTATTATTACTATTATTATTAATTGTTACATTAATAACTATTTTACAGTGATTTTATACGAAATTTTAACCTTAAATTTTTAATATCAAACTCTTACATATAAACTAACATCTAAGTGACATATATGTGAATATTAAATAAAGATATTGAATGTATTGTATCCGTTTATCAGTACTACAACAAAAGGTTTTTTAAACATTTTTTTATATTAACTTTTTGTACATTTTTTTATATTAATTTTTTAGTTTTTAGGGGAATGAGACTCCATTAATTCAACATTTGTAAAACTTGACCAGTAATTATTCTACATATTTTAAAAAAAGTAAAAAATAAGTAATAAATATAATAATTTTTAATATCATAAAATGAAAATCAATTTCAAATTTAGATATTTTTTATAAAGCGACCGTCATTCATAAATGGATGGAGTGTATATAATAAAACTAAATTAATTCATATTCTTAAAAACTGAAAAGCATTTAATATTTTTTTAATGCGGTATGAGGAAATCACTTTTAGTTAAAGTTAGGAATATTTACTCCAAAAATTTTTGAACTATATTTTTTGAGGGTATAAAATCAAATTCTTAAAACTAGTTGAGCATTTAAATTTAATATTAATTATGTATTAAAAAAATCCAACAAAGATAACATTTAAATTCTTCATTAATTTCCAAATTTTATTTTAAAATAAATTTTCAATATAACTTAAATTTTTATAGATTTTATATTTTAATTAGTTTTTAAATTTTTCTTTTTAATTTTATATAGCAAAAATATTTCAACAAACTACAGATATCAATTTTGATTTTATCCATCAACATCTCCTTCATCTCTTTTATTAATTTATAATTTTATTTTAAAATAATATATTTAATATTACTCAAATTAAGTTTAATTTATTTTTGAATTCAATCACCAATATAATATGATATATTCCATAAAATTACGTATTGCTCTCATACACGATACATACCTATTGCTCTCAAATATATTCTAATTTTTTAATTATTATATGATATTAATAATAATTTAACAACGGTTTTAAGTGGAGTTTTGACTTGATCTTTTAAAATTATAGAGTTAAACCCTAAATATTTGCCATTGAACTGATACCTTATAGATAAATAATATTTAAACACAATCATTCTAATTATAATTATTTATTTCATCATCTAAAAGATACATCACAACATACTATACATCCCTAGTGTAACACCCCGTTTTTCATAGCGAGGGTATATATATTTTTTTTAAAAGTAATTAAACTAAAACAGAGGAATAAATAAAGAAATGTCTTTGGATAAATAATTGAGTCATTATAATTTACAAGCAGCGGAAAAGTTTCTCCAATTATAAATCCAAAACATTTACACAACATCGAATGGTACATAGGACCCATTCAAAGATGATGTCAAACTGATAATAATTGTATAAGTACAGTTTTCCAAACTAAAAATACTCCAAACCAAAAAGAACGACCCCTAGTCCCTATACAACATCCTAATCTGATCATCCTACCAAAAAGCTAAACACCCTGAGTAATCACCACGCGCCCCGTGAGATCCTCCTACGTAACTGCAGTCAAGCGTTCCCATCTCCATTCCTGTCCGTAGGGTACGAACCGGTAGGGCCGTCCTGACTCTCATCTGAGGGCAAAGCCCAGATTTCCACAATAGTTGTAAAGGGTCACCAACCAGAAAATAACAGTTAACACATAGCAATTAAGTTTTTGAATGCTCAAAACAACTTTTCAACTAAGCATGCACCTTAACAGGATTTTCAATATGCGAAAAGTTCATACAATACATTGCCAATTAAAATGAAGGTAAAATGCAGTTCTCGATCTCCTAATTAACACATAATAAAACAAGACATGGATAAGTCAATGAGAAATCAATCATCTAACTCAAACTGAGGATGTTCACTGAGCCAATCGATTGGGCAATCGATTGGGGTGAAGATTTTTAATGAAAATAGAATCCTGGGCTGAATCAATCGATTTGGCAATCGATTGACAGGATAACGGAGCCCCTGACTTAATACCAATCGATTTCCAAATCGATTTCCTGAAGGTTTTTAGTGAAATTTTGAACTCTGGCTTGATTCAATCGATTGGGCAATCGATTGACAGGATAGCTGAGCCCCTGACTTAAGGGCCAATCGATTTCCAAATCAATTTGGTCGAATATGGAGGAGTCCCTAACTTAGGCCCAATCGATTGGGCAATCGATTTCGTAAATGATTTTCGAAAA
>NC_021160.2:8064857-8084687 GCF_000331145.2 Cicer arietinum | reverse complement strand
CTTTTTGATAACATTCTGATATTGCTTTTTCAGATCAAGACCAAAAGATTATTCATAATCAATAAGAGAGCTGAAAAAGAATTCTTGAGAGAAAAAGACAATGATCTCACAAACACTCAAATGAACAACCAGATTATTGTGTGAGATACATTGATAGAGATTGAAGACAAATGTAACACCCGGTTTTTCAAAGCGAGGGTATATTTTTTTTTAAAAGTAATTAAAAACGAACAAAGAAATAAATCAGGAAATGCTTTTGGATAAATAATTGAGTCATTATAATTTACGCAGCGGAAAAGTTTCTCCAATTATAAATCCAAAACATTTACATAACATCAAATGGTACATGGAACCCATCCAAAGATGATATCAAACTGATAATATTTGTATAAGTACAGTTTTCCAAACTAAAAATACTTCAAACCAAAAAGAAGGACCCCTAGTCCCTATACATCATCCTAATCTGATCATCCTACCAAAAAGCTATACACCCTGAGTAATCTCCACGCGCCCCGTGAGATCCTCCTAACGTAACTGCAGTCAAGCGTTCCCATCTCCATTCCTGTCCGTAGGGTACGAACCGGTAGGGCCGTCCTGACTCTCATCTGAGGGCAAAGCCCAGATTTCCACAATAGTTGTAAAGGGTCACCAACCAGAAAATAACAGTTAACACATAGCAATTAAGTTTTTGAATGCTCAAAACAACTTTTCAACTAAGCATGCACCTTAACAGGATTTTCAATATGCGAAAAGTTCATACAGTACATTGCCAATGAAAATGAAGGTAAAATGCAGTTCTCGATCTCCTAATTAACACATAATAAAACAAGACATGGATAGATTCATGAGCAATTAATCATACAACTAAAACTGAGGATTTTCACTGAGCCAATCGATTGGGCAATCGATTGGGGTGAAGATTTTTAATGAAAATAGAATCCTGGGCTGAATCAATCGATTTGGCAATCGATTGACAGGATAACGGAGCCCCTGACTTAATACCAATCGATTTCCAAATCGATTTCCTGAAGGTTTTTAGTGAAATTTTGAACTCTGGCTTGATTCAATCGATTGGGCAATCGATTGACAGGATAGCTGAGCCCCTGACTTAATGGCCAATCGATTGGGCAATCGATTTCGTAAGGGATTTTTCGAAAACTGATTACAAAATCGATTGGCTAATCGATTTTGTTCATTTGGCCAAGCCCCTGACTTCCATCCAATCGATTGGGAAATCGATTTCCCTGATCATTTTTCCAAAAATTCATGAATTAACCTAAGTCATTCCTAATCAAGTTCACAACTTAACACTTAGCAATTTCTACGCGATTACCACGGCAATTGGGATCTCGATAACCATCTTACTTACACACAATAATCAACACATAACACTTAGCATTTTCAACGCAATTAACACGATAAATCAAATTCAAATCACTCAATCATAAAACTCAATCAAACACGACTCGTGTGCCAAGCACCCTAATGCAATGCGTATATGCCAAAATGCATGGACTCGGAATTCCAAACCAAAACCCTCCTCGAAGGGCCGTAAATCATAATTGTACCGCCTATCGCAGGCCAAAGTACCAATTACCGAGGTGCCACCTATCACGGGTCAGCACGATTTACTAAAATGCGTAAATCATAAACGTACCACCTATCACGGGTCAGTACAGTTTACCGAGGTGTCACCTATCACGGGTCAACACGATTTACTAAAAGAAAAAGCGGGAATCGTAAACGTACCGCCTATCACAGACCAGTACTGTTTACCTAGGTGCCACCTATCACGGGTCAGCACAATTCACCAAAAATGTAAATCGTAAATGTACCACCTATCACGGGTCAGTACAGTTTACCAAGGTGTCACCTATCACGGGTCAACACGATTTACTAAATAGTAACTCGTAAACGTACCACCTATCACGGGTCAGTACAGTTTACCAAGGTGTCACCTATCACGGGTCAACACGAATTACTAAATAGTAAATCGTAAACGTACAACCTATCACGGGTCAGTACAGTTTACCAAGGTGTCACCTATCACGGGTCGACACAATTTACCAAATGAAATGCATGAGCATACACAGACTCCATTCACAACAATCGTTAAGCAAATGCAGATATTAAAAGATTCCCCATTTTTAATACCCATTTAACTTAAACGACTTTCAAACAACATTAATTAAATAAGTCATTAAGAGATTCCCCGTTCTTAATACCGATTTAACTTAATGATTTTCAAAACAAAACGTTAAGCAAACAGTCATATTAAGAGATTCCCCATTCTTAATATACTTTTGACTTAAACGATTTTCTCGCAAAACATTCAGTAAACGAGTCATTAAGAGATTCCCCATTCTTAATACTCATTTACCGAAACGATTTTCAAAAACGATAGTTAAGTAACCGAGACATTAAGAGATTCCCCATTCTCAACGCCCAGTTAACTTAAACATTTTCCTCAAATACACATTAAGTAAACCGAGGTATTAAAAGATTCCCCATTTTTAATACTCGTTTAACTCTAATGGTTTTCAAATTCCACAGAAACAAATTCAAACATACTTTCACATTCAAACCATAATTCACAACAACCACACCAATTAACAAACATCAAGTACGAACACACCAAATACAACGAACACAAATCACGCAACATAACACCCAGATACATCAAATTTCATTTACCACGAAACATTCATCACTATAAACAAAACCTAACTCTAAGGTTTTTACCCATAACGCACTAGTTTCGTTTTTCCCCAAATCGATACATTTAACCCTAACAAATTCCTTCCCACACAACTACAGATAAGTCCCTAATGCAAGCTAGAAGTTTGGAAGGAGCCCTTACCTCAACGTTAGCTTTAACGTGCGTTTCCGGTACCGCGAGTAATTCCGGTAAAATCTCCGCTCGCAACGCCGCTTCCAAATTAGTTCACTAGCACCGTAGCGTGGTGGTGAGCAACTTTCCCTTCTATCTCTTCGAGAAATGAGGTTTGGATCTAGAAGAAACGGAGGGGTTTGTGTTTGGATCTCAAAACCGTTTTTCTTCGTTTTCGAATCAAAGAGGAAGAGTGGAGTTGCGAAAACCTTGATCTAACTCTCACCCAACCTTGGGTCACTAGCTTTGAAGAAAAGGAAGCAACGAAAACGAAAAATGGAGAAGGATGGATTTTGGTTTCACGGTGGTCTGAGGAAGGAGATGGAAAATTGGAATTTCCTTCCTTTCTTTTTCTTTCCTTTGTTTTTCCTTTCTTCCTTTTTCCTTCCTTCCTTTATATACTATTTTCTTTTCCTTTTCCTTCCTCCTAGTTTTCCTTTCTTTTTCCCTCCAAACAAACATATATAAATGTAATAAATATAACTTAACAAATATATCAAAATCTAGATATTTATTAAATTACTGTTTCACCCGAAACGCCTTAAATTCTCCGTAAAGGATTTTCCGCAGTTAAATTCAATTTATTTATCGACGAGAAATTCTAATTGGCATCGAAATATCTTTTGATTATAAAACTCCAAAATATTATTAACTTTGGCTTAAAAAGCCTCTGAGCCAAAATCCAAAATACACCAAAAATACAAAAAAAGGTACTTTAAAATTATGGGTCTTACACCTAGTTTTATTAAATCCATCAAACTCCATTCATATTTTTTTCTTATAAATTGCTAAAAATTTTTTTTTAATATAATTGAATTATTTTTTATTGTTAATTTAAGACAATTCCATTTGATTTATAACTAATCAATCAATACTGTATATATAAATAAAATTTTATTCTAACATGTCGCTCTCACATTTATTCTAAAATTGAGTCAAAAACAACATTCATTCTAAAACAAACATATTTATTTATCAAACATCTCATTGATTTTGTATTTATTTATAATTTTTTATTCAATATAACTTAACAGTTTTCAAACATCTCTCTTTTTTTGTTGTTGTTAATTTCTAATTTTATTTTATATAATTTATTTCAATATATTTTAACTATTTTGTAATTTAAATTTGATATAAGTTCACTTGACGTGATAACCCTCGTACCCCAGAGTTTTTATTGGCATAATATCTAACAATAAATCATCTGATCAAGTTAGAAATTTTATCCAATAACTCCATATTTATATTCTTACCTTTATATTTTAATCAAAAATTCAATTTTACTCTTTTCTTAAAAAAAAAAAAATCAAACTTGAAGATTTATGGTTTTGAAAAAATTTTCAAAAAATTTCTGATTCATATATATGTTTCGAAAAACTTAAAAAAATTTCTAATACACTAAATACGAAAATTTAAAAACACATTTGTGTTTTTGAAAAATTTTATTTAAATGTTTTGAAACTCAAATTAAATTTATTATTGCACAAAAATAATTATTTTTTGAAACAAAGAAAAGAATAAAATAAATAATTTACATAAAATATGGAAGTAGAATTATAAATATAAAGTAATTGGTATAATTTCTTCTGAACTTCTTCTTATTTTATAATTTATTTATTTATTTTGTCTTGTGAGTACCTATATGGCCGTAGCTTTTTTTTTTTGGTACAATGTAACTTTTTCTTTTTGGCATCCAATAATTGTCTTTTATTTATTTGAACTCAAATTATTTTATTTTAATTTTTATTTATAAAATTACAGTTTTAAATTTAATTCACTGTAATTTTTGTCAAATTTAATAGATAATTCATTTTTAAATGATAAAATAATAGTAAAAAGTCATTTATGTCATCTGTCGTAACTTAATTTATTCATTTTATATTTTTTTATATTCTACTCTTAAAATGGTAATATTCAAATATCTTTTTTGTTATATTTTCTTGTCAATATTTAAATTTATATATTTTAAATTTATTTTATTGTAATATTACTAATGACTATTTTATAATTGTCTCATATTGGATTGAACTATGTTCCATAAACTGAGGAATGAAATTTTGTTATTAATAACAATGACATTAATAATAATTTTATAACTGTTGCAAAGAAAAACTATTTTCTAATTGTCTTATATGGAATTGAACTATTTTTTGATCCCTCTGTTATTAATTATTGAGATTTTTTGTCCCTCACTATTTTTGATAACGTGACACTCTCATTAATTTATTCTTGTTATTAATTTTCTTTATATATTAAAAATAAATTTATTTTATTTATATATTTTCAAATATATCAAATTTAAATTATTTTTATTTAAATAATTAATTTATCTTATTTATATTTTTTAAGTAACTAATTTTATTAAAATATTTATATAAAATTTTATTAATTTTTGTTTATATATTTTCATATTATATTTCATATTTAAATTTATAACATTTTTAATATTATTTAATATTTATTTATTTATATTTTACAAATATATTAATTTCATTTATAAAATAAAATATCAAATATATAAATATTTATATCATTCAAAAGTAATTTAAAACATTAAAATATTTAACTTTTAATATTTTATTATTTATTTTATTTTTAATATAAAACTTATATTAAATATTCAATTATAAAATAAATAAAATTTTAAATATTTATTTAAATAAAGTTTTAAATATAAAATAAATAAAATTTTAAATATTTATTTAAATATTTTAAAGTTTTAAATTATTGTGGGATAAAACAAATTTTGATTCAAATATACAAATAAGATAATTAAAATAACTAAATAAGAAATATTATAGTAAGATATTTAAAATAAGTTTTAACTATTTTATATATATTTTTTAACATTTTAAATTATTAAAACATGTTAAATAAGATAAATCCATTTTTTAAAAAATTGATTTAAATTTTAAAATATTTTATATATATATATATATATATATATATATGTATAAACAAAATGAAATTGATTTTATTTTTAATATTTTAATATTTTAATATATTAGTAAAATTAATAACAAAAATAAGTTAATGACAATACTACATGATCAAAAATCGTAGAGGACCAAAAAAAGTTCAAGCAAAAAATTAAATTTAAAAATAAGATAATAAAAAATTAATTTTATGCAAAATAGTAGAACCAAAATTACATATAAATTAAAAATAAATAATTTTTTTATATATTTAACTCGAACAACATCGAAACAATTAACTAGTTTAGTAAAACATATTATTTTATTATATGTATAAACAAAATGAAATTGATTTTATTTTTAATATTTTAATATATAAGTAAAATTAATAACAAAAATAAGTTAATGACAATACTACATGATCAAAAATCGTAGAGGACCAAAAAAAGTTCAAGCAAAAAATTAAATTTAAAAATAAGATAATAAAAAATTAATTTTATGCAAAATAGTAGAACCAAAATTACATATAAATTAAAAATAAATAATTTTTTTTTATATGTTTAACTCGAACATCATCAAAACAATTAATTAGTTTAGTAAAACATATTATTTAAAAAAAATGGAAAAGAGAAAATTATGAATAATAATAATGGTAGTAATAACAATTATAATGTCAAAGTAATACACAAGAGATAATTTAATTTATATATATATATATATATATATATATATATATAATATCAAATTATGGTGATGTAGTATTATACAAATATCACATTATTTAATAATGGGGTTTCAAGTTATATGTTTTTCCTACGACACAATTTTTTTTATCAAATTGATCATAATCAGCTTTCATCACCTTCATTGTAAAATAAAATAAAAAATTCAAAAAAATTATAATTAAAAAATAAAACTAATATGAAATAAAAATTCAAAAATCAAAATATAAATTTCAACCTAAAATAACAGATTTACGATGAAAGATGATAAAAAAAAATAAAAGACTAAAACTCACAAGAATTAAGAATATCGATAACTTTTGTCATGAATAACATTCATCGAAAAAATAAAAAACATAAATGATGAATTTATAAATTAGTTGAATTTAAAGAACTGTAAAAAGGTCATTTTTATAAACAAATAATAATTCAAAGATTGAGGTTACAAACAAGATGTAATTTAATACTTCAAAATTTAAAGGCAAACTAACTAAAATTTAAGGAATAAAAATATATTTTACATCGACGTGTTTGATAATATGTGTTGGTGGCACATGTCCCTTATCCTCTATCAGTAGCAAAAGAAATGAATGAAATAATTAGTGACAATTGAACCTCAATATCAATGGCTTCCATAGCTTCATTTTCATCGCTTTCCACATGGCTTCTTCTCCATTCATCCACAGCTCCATTGGATGGAAGAAGGAAAACAATCACACCGAATTTTGTGAGGATGCCCACTCGCTCCTGTCTCGATGATACTTCTTCTCTCCTCCGAGCTGCTCAATACACTGTATCAACTTTCCATTCATCATAATTGCTTTTGTTTCCTACTTTCAAAATTTTGTTCCTTTCTTCTTCTGCATCACTTTCTGACATTTCATACCAATTCAACAACTTCAATGCTTATTTTTATTGAGATTTTTTGCAATATTTGTCAAAATGTGTTTTTGTAATGTTTTTCAACACCCTTTATTTTTGGAAGATTAATGATTTTGTAGATATATGTTGTTGTTTGGCAGGTGGATACATACGTGAAAAGTGGCATGATTGTAGGATTGGGATCTGGTCATGCTTCTGATATGGCCATTCAGCATTTGGGTCTTCAGCTTCGTCGTGGTAATTTGAAGGACGTTGTAGGGATTCCCATGTGAGCTTTTTCTCCTTATCATTTACCATGCCCTAAATTGTCCTTGTTTCCACATTTTGAGTGCTTTTTTAATGAATGCAATGCAAGAGCAAGTCTATTAAATCACTTGATTTAAGTTCCACCAAAAATCACTTGACATTGATGCATTGGTTTATGCAGGTCTGTTGCAAGTGCAAGTGAAGCAGCAAAGGCTGGGATTCCATTGGATACCTACCAAGGCAGTTCTCAAGTGTGCACAAAATAATCATATCTAGATTTTCCTTTAATGTTGAGTGTTTCTTGTTTTGGAAGCTTGCCATTGTGCCGTGTATGCAATCCTTGGTGAAAATTTTTCTAATGAGAAGAAATCTCTCACATAAATGTGTAACTATGAAAGAATGTTTTGATACAATTAAATTAAAAAGTAAAAGAAGTTGATTAATGCTGGGAGGATATCTTGATGTGTAAAGTTAGGTGTATTTTTTAATTTTGTTTTCTATGGAACTGAAATTTCAGTGTAGATTCATTTGCAATTGCTCTGTTGTAGATTGATTTTGCATTTAATGATGCTGATGCTATTGAAGAAGGGACATTTGTTGCTATCATTGGGCGCCGGAAATTGCTAAGTGAGGAATCCATAATCCAGGAGAAGGTCAATTGCTATTCCTTTCTCTTCTGAATTTATTTCTGAAAATAATCAACGTTTCATGTTTGAATGATTGATCTCCCTTCTTTTCTCCTTTTGTTTGCAGTCCATACTGAATGCTGCTGATAAACTAGTGTTCATTATCGAAGAAAACCAGTACAAAGGTGGTCTGGAAGGTTCTATTCCAGTTTTAATTCAGTCTGTAAGCAGCTATGCTAATTTTTGGCTTATTGATTATCTGTTGTGTATATTTGTCTTTAATACCAAAATTTTATTTGTAGCTCAATTGGTTGGCAACTGCTGAAGAGATTGATGATATGTTTCTTGGCGATGCCGAGGTTTGCACGTTCGCTCCTTTTCTGTGCTTTTCTTCATGTTTATAATAAGAAAATGTTAGATCTGTTTGATTGCTTTTACACTAACATTCAATGGGAGCCCTCCATTTTACCATGCCATACTACTAGTTCAAAAATGCAGTTGTAAAAGTGGTGTGATGTGACAAAGTATTGGGATTTTCATTAGACGTCAGTGTAACACTAGTTTACATTACACAACAATGCATATTTCATTTTCTCTTCGTAAAATAAGGTATGGAGAAGACCAGGTATTGGGCAAGCAGGTCCACTAGGAGGTGACTTCCCACTAGTCACAAGAGAAGGACATAATGTTCTTGATGTTATCTTCACATCTCCAATAGCAAGCCTTGGTAAATTCTTCCTGCAATTGTCATGCATATTTTAGTTCCAAGCCTCGGTATTATGCCGATCAATCCCATTGACTTTGTGTTACTTGCAGCTGAAGTAGCGAAAATCTTCGATAAAGTTGATGGTGTTGTGGATCATGGTGTCATATCTAAAATCCCGTTAGTTTTCTCTCTCAACTTTTATTGTATGCTCTTTATATAACTGGTTGTCTGGTTCACAGTTACACTCATTAGTCTGACAATATCAACCTATCTTATTTACTTACATTATTATGTGATGCAGATGCACAGTGGTAATTGCTTCTCCGAATGGATTGAACATTTTGGACAAATTGACTGCAGATATAGTGAGTTAGGCACTTAAGCTTCATTTCTTATAGCTCTGCTTTGCGGATGAATGTAAATGAGTTTGTCCTTCTTTTTCCCTCATTTTTCTTTTTCTTTTTCTGTTATGTGCTTCAAGGCCAAATATTTGCTATTGTAGCTATATTTATTTATTTAGGGATTAAGGCTAAGAAAATGAGAAAATATGACTGGATCAACTATCACATGGGATGAGTGTATAATATTAATATGTATATGTATCTGTACATTCATTGATTATTTTTTTAGCAAGTCTTTTATGTGGACCAATAAACATACTAGTAGATATGTTGTACTACTATTCTTGTACGTAGGAACTCTGTTATAAAGAGAACCGGTACAAGGGAGAGATACTTACAACCCTTGCTTTAGCCCTCACCATAGTGTCTTTGCTTTAGGTCTAACCAAAAAACAATTTTTTTTAAAATTTTTATACGCTGATTAGGTCCAATAATATATTATAGCAACTCCTTAGACGTCTAACAGCTATACACAGAAACAAAAATCCTTTAGAAAAAGTTAATTTTTAATTTTTGGCATCGTCATTATTTAAATTGATATTTGTGTTGATTATAGTAAATTAAAATCATAAAATGATGCAACTATTTGTGATGAGTATAGTGTATAGTTGGAAACATCTTTTGATACTAAAGGCATTATTTTTCACTAAAAAAACATCTTTTGATGTTAAAGTCATTGATTTTCACTAGATCAATTACTTTGAATGCATATATTTTTTATTTTCCATTTAATATCGAGAAATTAAAATCATTGAATATCCTTTGTTACTTTGTATGCATATACTTTGTTACACCAGTTCTTTACAATTCAAGGAATTATCAAAGCTAACTTGTCAACTACTAAATTCCACCTTTTATTTACATTTATACCACCTTCAAATTTTCGAGCATGTATTACCACTTTTCTTCACTTAACTACAATTTACTGTTCAGATATTACATTCATCTTCATATAACCATATAGTTTCATAACATCACTTTCCTCTTCTTCCATAATATAATTATCTTCTATAATTTTTCATTGGCTCTGTTTCCCTCTAATTAAATATTTATTTCACTTTTATGTTGGTTACGTCCTTATATATATATTTTCATTGGCTCACTATTCCCCTCCAATTAAATATTTGTTTAAGTTATATATATATATATATATATATATGACAATTTGTTTTGCCACATGCAACCTCTTTATGTAACCGAAACCTTTGCAACAATTGAGCAATGAAATCATAAGGTTAATAGTGTATATATACTATGTAACTTCTTTTGTGATAGGGTTTTGAATCTATGAACAAAGCACGTACGTACTAACAACTAATATTTGTCTATATAAATGTTATAGTCATAGACTATCGAAATCTAATTTTGTCAACATACGTATTTAATAAATCATACACGAATATTACAAAATATAATATGATGACAAATTCTAAATACTATTCTTTCACTTCAACTTAATTATATTGTGGTTGCTCATAAAAAACAAAAAAGACACTGGTTTAGTCATTTTCCTCTAACCAATTATCACGTAATGCGTCTTTGTGTACACTAGGGGAAAAAAAACTAAACAGTCTTTGCTATGATGTGTTCCAAACTAATCTTGAACTCCTTCAAATGATTCTCCAGAACATCTATTTCATTGTTATGTTGATCCTCATCAAGCAAATTTGTAGCTACTGCTATTTCAGATTCTATCTTGTTGATCTCTTTTGAGGAAAGCTTTAAATTAATATCCTTCTTCTTTAAAGCATTACTCATTCTGTAAATGTAATTGTCCAATGCATTGACTGCTTCAGCTTTCTTTAGAAATTCCTTGTCTTCAATGTGGAAATTCTCAGCCTCTTTAATCAAATGTTTAATTTCTTCGGGAGACAACCTTAATTCCTCTGTAATTGGTTATTGTAATTTCATGCGAAATTCCAGATGCATAATTCATAGCAGAATATGACTTGAAAAACAAAAGGAACCAAGCAAATTGTTTTCACTGGCTCTGGTTCTCTCACCCTCATAAACTTCAATAAAAGAAGTAGATTGATTATCATTAACTGTAACATATTCATTTGTCTTTTTGACAGGAATGCAAGTGTTCCTAGGAATCACCACATCCATGATATCTCCTAATACTGACCTACCAAGAGACAAAGGTGTAACATCCTGCAACACCAGCTTTGGAATATTGTTAAAGCCTTCACTCAACAATGCAGCCTGAACAGCTGCCCCATAAGCCACAGCCTCATCAGGATTAATGCTCTCGCACAACTCCTTCCCTGCAAAAAACTCTTGTAATAGCTGCTGCACTTTGGGAATCCTAGAAGAGCCACCAACAAGGACAACATCATCTACACTACTCTTGTCCATCTTAGCATCACTAAGACAACTCTCAACGGTCGTCACACACTCAAAGATTGAAAGCCAACTTTTCTGATACCAAATATATATTGTAAAGGACTAGTGTTGGATCAGTATTGCTTTAAAATATTCATTTTAAACCTCTGCGACATTTTCTTTTCCTCACAAAGAAACCTTAGTATTTTCATTACTATCAATAGAACATAACAATGAACAACATTCATTCAAGAACATGATATGTTTGTCCCGTAAAAGTAGTTCGAATTAAAGAATATTGAAAAAGTTTTCAAATTTGATTCCAAAAAAATAACATAATCTAACCATTACAAATATTTTGTATATATATAAAAAAAAAAAAAAAACTATAGTTTGTACAACTTTCTATATTAACTTCAATTGCTTGAATACTAGCATAATATAAATTTAAATACACAATCAATGTAAATATTTTTAATATTATCAATAAATACTTTGATATTTCATTAAAAAAATACATATAATAAAATTATTTAAAATATTTAATTTTATCAATTAAAAAAGTGATTAGTTAATTCAAAATTATAAATTAAAATATATAATTTAACAATACAAAATATATTTGTATAATAAAATAAACCAAGGTTAATTAATTAGATTGATTCTTAAATTACAATCTGAACAATAAAGATAGTTCAAATCCATATTAAATTAAAGTGGATTATAAAGAATAAATTTTAAAGAGATGACATAAACTATAAACTGTGAGGATTCTCTTCGATAAATTTAAATTGGATAATAACATACTTTGAGGTCATTCTTGTCACAAAATTTTCCTCAATGAGTCTTAATTTTGTCCTCTTATGGAGATCATTTTTAATTATTTATTTGGCAATAAATATTTATCTTGCATATTATTTTTATAATAAATTTAAATTACAATATTATAATTATTCTCATTTTTATTTAGAATATATAAAAAAGAAAATTTTAATAACAAATATTTATCTAATGTATGAATTGTACATTCTAACTGCTTCTTTAAGTTTTTTTTTTTAAAAAAAACAGCGTAAAAATTTTATAATTAATAATTTATTTTTATGTTGACGGTATTTAAAAACATCAATTTTAATTAATTATTTCATGACAATTATAATATGATACCTATAATTTATATCTTGGTAATGAATAATAAGAAGGTTCATATTTGATTATAGTAATAGTAATGCAATATGGCACCAACAAAGCAAATGAATCATTATTGTTCTTATAAACATTTTTATATTTTTATATTTATAATTAGTATATTGTAATTATTATTAAATTCAATTATTTGATGAGAGCATGCGCTCTATAATGTATTAACACAATTGTGCAATTGTGTCAACAGGCACCATCTTCTTATATAGTACTACCTTATCTCTTTTTCGGGTGATTTCTGATTATCTACTTTTAAATTTTTAAAAACTAAAATCAATTTTATTATTGAGTTTTCAATTTTAGGTGTTAATTTGTGAGGTTTGAATTTCAATTCTTAATTAAGTTTCAATTTTTATATTATTTGAATTGAATGACTCTGTTTAAATTGACTCTTAAAAATTTATCAAATATAAAAAATGTTAATACATAAAAAAAATAAAAAAAAAAAAATTATTGCAGTTTTAATTTTCATATTTTAAAAGTTGATAATTTTGATCTCTTTATCAGCTTTTTGAACTAAAAAAAATAATGATTTGACATATTTTAAATGATGTGGCATACGATTTTATTACATAAAACTATCTATATTCGTTAATTATTCATATTTCATTATTAAAATACAAATATGAAAATTTTTGAAGTTGAAAGTTAAGTTTTTAGATGGATTTGTTGTGTTTTTATAAGTGTTAATCATTATACATTATTGTATCATATGTCATGTTATTTAAAACATATTATATCACAACTTTTTAGTTAAAATACAAGAATGAGATATCAAAACTGCCAAATTTTAAAATATGATGACCGATTTAGTGATTTGGTAAAAACAGAAGAACTAAAACTGCAATTAAGCTTAAATTTTAATTACCATGAAATAATTCAAATAGTATAAAATTACATTTTATTTAATTTTAATAATATTGATTGAAAGTGGTAATTGTGGAAGATGACTATCATAGTAGTGATAGATCGTGGAACGCGACTACATCGATCAAAAGAGCTAAGTGATAGTTGGAGGTAGTGATTAGAGCATGATCAATGATGACTGTAATCGTGAACAGTGGTGAAAGATGATGGTTGGTCGGCGGTGGCAGAATGTTGGTGGTTAGTAGTGGTGGTGGTCGTTGATGATGGAAGATGGTGTTGGTTGTTGTCATAAGTGGGTGGTCATTGGTGTTGGTGATGGTTGAAGGTGAGTGGTCGGTGATGGGAGATGGTGATAATAGTGGTCGAAAACAGTGGTGACGATTGCTAGATGTGAGTGGCTCATGGTGGTCAAAGAAATGATGAAGGTGATCAATGGTGATGGCAGTGGTTGGTTGTCGTGGCGATAGTCAGAGATGGTGGTGGCGATTGTTATATAGGTGAGTGGCTAGTGGTGTTGGTGATGATGGAGATGGTTCGTGGTGGTGGCGATGTTTGGAGGTGGGTAGTCAATAGTGGTGGTGGTGGTGGTTGGAGACGGTGGTGGTGGTTGAGGTAGTGATCGATGATGTTGGAGGTAGTGATCAGTGGGTAGTGGTCGATGCTTATTGAAATGGTTCATATGTTCGTTGATGGCGACATGTTAGTTTTAAAATAAAAACAAAAATTATAAAACTTATTTTAGTTTCATGGAATAACTATTTTGAAATTAAGTTAAAAAAATCAACTAAATCTTATTTCACTTGAACAAATTTTGATTTTAAAATTGATTCTCATAATAAAATAGTAGAAACTCAAGATAACATTGAAGAGGCCTTTGGTTTTTTATTAGCCATATTGAGATTATTTATTTTTTCTATAGTACTCTTAACTATTTATTATCTCAATTTATTTAATTATTTTTCCATAATAAATAGTTAGAGACAATTTTGATAATATAATAATTAATACTACTTTCAATTTGAAAGAAATAAGCATGGGTTTTGTTTAAATAACCTATGTTTTTAATTATATTTTTAACATATTTAACGTTCATTTCGACCAATTTAATTATTTATTCATTTAATAGAAACAAATTTCTGCATTGTAATTGTCGAATCTACATTTTTCATTAAAAAAATAAAATTGAACACTCTATTTTTAAACGATTTACTTGCTCACCGTGAACATGTCATTTTAGACATAATTTTTGTGTGGGATAATGTTCACTTAACATATGTTAAACATAAATCTTATTAGTAAAAAAGATATAATAACATGTTTAGCTTTTAAAAATTAAATTGTATACCGCACATTTTGATTCTTATCTCACATTTTTTGAAAAAAATTATTTTATTTTTATTGAAATTTTTTAAATATATTTTTATCTCAAACAAATATGAAATTTTTAATATAAAAAATTGTTTTATAAAAATCTAATTTAGAAATTAACATATCAGACATTTAAAAAACTAAATTTTTGGTATGAAAAAAAATTTGAGAAATTTTTTTGTATATAAAAAATTTTGTTAAATGAAATTTCTAGTATGTAAAAAAATTTTAAATTTTTTTTTCATACTAATAAATTTAAAAACTTGAATTTCATATTAGAGATTTTAAAAACAAAATTTTCAGTATGTAAAAAAAATTTAAAAAAAAAATCACATACTGAAAGTTTCATAAACTCAATTTTTTGGTATATAAAAAAATTGAGAAAAAGTTTTGCATAATTAGAAATTTCAAGTAAAAAAGAAATTGATTTTGTTTTAAAAAATTGTATTTTCTACAAGTATCTTTTGGAAGTTAATAAAAAATATGGTAAAATGTAGGGCAGAAGCGGAAAATTTTACTCTACCTCCGTATTTATACTTATGTCCCTACGATATTTTAAAAGTGTTAACTTTACTCTTGAATTTTTTTTTTATTTTACAAATTTAATTTTTTTTACCATCAAAGATTTCTAAAACAATAAATTCAAGTTTTTTTTATATGCAAAAGTTTTCTGCAAAACTTAATCTATGTTCTTTGATATTGTATCTATCGAAAAACTTTTTTGGTAATATATATATATATTTTAAACTTTTAAAAAATTTAAAGGTTTCGAATTTTTTAGAATAAGTTGTGTATTAAAAAATTTGTGAAAAATTTTTTTTCAGTAAAAAAAAATTTAACACTTTTGTGTACCGAAAAATTAAAATGTTATTGTGAATCAAAATAATTTTTTTAAATATTTATATAAAATTAAAATACCATCTTATAATATTTATAGAAGTAAGAGTATAATATAAAGGATACATGGTAAAATATTCTTACAAGTGAGATATAAAATCCAGTTTTTCTTAGTATAGATATGTTTAGTTTTCGTGGATTAGCTTAAGATTTTTAAGGCCCAAGTTTAAATACTTGCAAACCGACCCAAAATAAGCCCACAAATAAAGACAATAAACTCTTAACATATATTTTGGGTGTTTCTTCTCCATTTCTGTGTGCGCTTAAATATATATTTAAATTGGTGAATGTAAACATTATAACACAGAATTAATTCAAACAACATTTGTGATTTTTTAAAAGATTTTGAAGAGAAAATAAATTTTCATGTATGGTTTTTCTCAGAGTACCCATATATCACAAGTCAGTTATCTAGTTGCTCCACTGAAAGTCCGAAACAATTAGATAGCAATTTATTTATAAAAAGTAAATATAAAAAAAAATAAAAAAAACAATTACGTGGCGGTTTTAATAAAAAAGCAATTAGGTAGTAGCAGATCTAGTTATTTATGAAATAAGTGGTAGTAAGTTACTAGTAGATCTAGTCTATTTTATAAAATATGTCCATGTAATTAATCATACAAAGACAGATAGCTTTTAAGATTAAATTGATAACAAATATAAAATTGATTAAATTGATAACAAATATAAAATTAATTTGGTGATCAGTGTTTTTAACAATTAACATATTAACTAATATCGGTTGTTTCAAATTTAAAATTGCTACAATTCATTTTGTTTTCATGACTAAATAGGTATCTATTTTAAGAACAAAAAAAATATAGGTACCTATTTTATTTTCGCAAAAGCAAACGAGAAGATTTTATTATTGCTAAATAGGTATATGTTTTTTTTCTCAAAAACAAATTCGGATATTTATTCTGATAAAGTGTGTTTATTTTAAACATTTCTAATAAATTTTGTTTAATTGTTTATTTGAATTTAAATGATAATAAATTTGAATAACAAATTTGAGAAAATTCAAATTTTGATAACATCAATTACTAATCCAATTTTATTTACCTTATAATCAAATTCTAAATTAATAAAGTTTCATTTTCTTAAGAATTATAGTGTAAAAAAGGTTTTATTGTTTTTTGATGTGTTTCATCCGTAGAAAATAAAGCGTGAATTAAGGGCGTATAAAACACGTTTCGTTTCGCGAACCTCTCTTGTCTCTTAAAAAATAAGAAATGTCTAAATCGGTCTTAAAAAAAAATAAGGACAAGGTAGAAAAATGACATAGTTCAAGTTAACTCCTCGTGTTATATGTCACGTCCCAAATTAATTTAAAGATAAATGATTATTTTTTGCTATTAGTTTAAGTTATGATTATTTTAAATTATTAAAAATTATTATTTAACGTCTCGCCTTGGGACCAATCGATTTAATTTTTATTTCGTCATGTATTTAATAAACTTACGATTCACCTACGATTCATTGAATTTATCGAGATTAAGAATCGAGTTGAAGTTTAAATTTAATTCGATTAAATATTTGTTTTTTTTGATGTACTATAAAAGATCTTAATATTTGTTTTTTTTAAGTGTATTATAAAGAATAGATAATAAGAAATTGAGACAGCAAATATATTGACTGCTTGAGACAGTCAATTATTTTTTGACGAAATAGAGATAGTAAATTATTAAATAAAATTCTTTTATAATTAAGATCTTAAGAATAAGGCTTATCATTGTTTTTATTCTCAGATTTTGGTAATTAAGAAATTACATTATGTACTAAATAACTTCAATGAATTGGTCAATTTAATAAAAATATTTTTTCTATTAATTGATAACAACGATTTTGTTTAGAATCAAATCAATAAGCATTTGAATCAAAATTAAAATTAAATGCATGCTTGAAACAGTTTTGTATTTTAGTTTTTTAAATTTGATTTATAAGTTTGGTTGAAAAAACTGTTTTAAGGAATAGAACAGAGGGAAAAATTGTTTGAGATACTTGTTTCACAAACCAGTTTTAGATATGAGAAAAAAAGAAAATCTATTTAGTAATTAAATTTTTTAAAATAGTTTTTGAGTAGAGAATTAAAAAAACTATTTGATAATCCAATTTTCAAAATTGGTTTTTCTTATATTAAATAATAAATAATAAAAGTAAAAAGATATAAAAAAAATCATCTAATAACATTTAAATACAAGTAAAAGATTTTAGTATAATTAATACATAAATTTTTATTAAACGATTTTAATAAACATTTTGTAGTACTCAATTTTGTCTAAATAATTAAAAAAATAAGTCATAATATTTTTAATTATTTTGTAATTTTTGAAACCGTTTTTATTTCTTTAAAAAGAACATCAAAATTAGAGATTCGTTGATCTAGCAAATAAATTGGATCCACATTCTCGTGATGCTTTAATAACAAAGTTTCAAATGTACATTCAAAAAAAAAAAAATAACAACAAATTAAAAAATATATAATTTTATTTGACATATATCCCTATTTGAATTAGAGTCTTTTTTTTTATCTTATCTCACATAGATCAATGGAAAATAATAGAATAAAATACTCCTTACTTACACATATGTAATTTAAATTTATTTTTAATTATTTGAACAAAATTAAAATAAATTGATAAATTTACACCATCACGTATTCAAGATGGCTTTTATATCTGCAACATTCTTTATATAAAAACAACAACAAATCCTTGTATTTTATCTTAAATTTATCCTTGTATTTTATCTTAAACAACAACAAATTTACACCATCACGTATCCTGCTTATCATTGTTTTTATTCTTAGATTTTTGTAATTATTTTTAGCCACCATTTTCACCTTCCATTACTATGCTTAATTTGGTCTTATATTATTTACGGTAAAAAAATTTAATTTTAATTAATTAATTTATTTATTATTTTGCTCTATCTTTCTCCTATTTATTTGAGCCAAGGGGTGCTACTCCATTTCACACAATACCAATGTTTATTGCTTATGTTTCTTGTATTATGATTTTAATGGAATGTTGGTGGCAATTGTGCTAGTTGAGAAGAAAGTGTATAAAGATAGAAAAAGGTGAGAGTTTAATCCTTGAATTCCTTTCATGCAATTCATCTTTTAAGGTGAGAGCTTAATTTTCCTTTCATTTGAATTGTTATGCTTGCAATGTCTTCTCTCATGTTTTACATATTTTAGACATGATGATTTAAACTTAAATTGATTCTTGTTGCTACCAAACATTAAGCAAACCTAATATAAATTCTAGTTGTTCTTTACAATTGGTAATGAGATAGTTGGAGACATTAACTTGTTGAAAAATCTTAAAACCAAAAATGCAATCCCCATATAATATCACCAAAAATCTTCGAACATTTATTCTCATACAAGCTCTTGTTTTATATAAGATTGTATTTATGCAAAAAATGCAACTTCCCCCATCCAAGTAAATTCCACACTTTCGAACCATTTTGGTAAACTAGTGCTCACATTATATCATTGTAATGAAATATCCAGTTTTGTGCATCAGTTCATCAACATCAAACCGTTGCTTCTGTGAGTCCTTCATTCTCATTTCAGATTTGGAATCGCTTCCAACGCAACACGACAGAAGAGCCACCAACAAGGACAACATCATCTACACTACTCTTGTCCATCTTAGCATCACTAAGACAACTCTCAACGGTCGTCACACACTCAAAAAGGTCCATATTCATTTCTTCAAACTTGGCCCTATTGATGGATGAAGAAAAGTCTACCTCAATAGTGGCAACAACAAGGAAAG
>NC_021160.2:8028268-8064451 GCF_000331145.2 Cicer arietinum | reverse complement strand
AGAGTGTGTCCTTTTTGCTCTCTCACAAGCAGTTCTCAACCTCCTCAAGGCTCTTGGATTCCCACTAATGTCCAATTTCTTCTCTCTTGAACTCTTGCACAAAGTAGGTGACCATTCTATTATCAAAATCCTCTCCACCAAGGTGAGTGTTTCCGGAAGTGGCCTTAACTTGGAAGACCATGTCCTTAATTGTTAGGAGAGACACATCAAAAGTTCCACCACCAAGATCAAAAACAAAAATATTCCTTTCTCCAACACAATCAGCTCTCTTGTCAATTCCATATGCAACAGCTGCAGCAGTAGGTTCATTCATTATCCTCATCACATTAAGGCCAGCAATAGCACCAGCATCTATAGTGGCTTTTCGCTGAGAATCATTGAAATAAGCAGGTACAGTAACAACTGCATTCTTAACAGGTGATTCTAAATACGCCTCGGCAATTTCTCGCATCTTTGAGAGTATCATAGATGATACTTCTTCAGCGGATATCTGCTTCTGTTGACCCTTATAGTTAACAGTAATAATTGGTTTGTCATTGACACCAACCAGCAGTGACCTTAAATGGCCACAACTTGGTATCAACTTGAACAATAGAATCACTAAACTTCCTACCAATTAACCTCTTAGCATCTGAATAAAATAACATTAGAAATTTTAATCATTCAATTGTTCAGCATTAATCACAGCAAAACAGTAAAATTGAAATTACCAAAGATAGTGTTTTGAGGGTTTATTACCAAATTGAAATTACCTTGGTCATTGTGAATGATCTCAACTCTACAATGTTGCTCTTGCCATACTGCAACACATGAATACGTTGTTCCAAGGTCTATTCCCACACCACGTCCTTCGCATTTTCTTGCCATTAATCTGTCAACTGTCAACAACTAAACAAAATAAGCTATAAATAAATAAAATCTCTAGTCATGATTGGGAAGAAATAACAAATTTGCTACCTACACCCTTCACTTTACTACCCACACCCCTCGTTTAAAAAAACAATCTACCTAAAATGCTCTAGAATATTTATAGTATTCTTTAACTCCATTTATCATTATTTTTAATCACTCAAAACTCATAACACAAAATCATTATAACTCACCCATCATAACTCATGATCATTCAAAATTTATATCACTCACTCGTAATCCCTGATAGTTCTCTCTTCACATTGTGATTAAAGTGACCCAAGAAGAAACTTTTATTATTCTCCTTTTGAGTTCGTAAATTTTTTTAAAATATGAGGATTTTACATCTCAGTTCACACATTATAACATTACGTGTACATTGTAAACTTGTAAAAATCTTAGGTAGTAAGTGAATTAAGTTTACGTGATTTAAGATTGACGTAATTAATAGAGTTTAAGACTCATTGGTAGTACGTGAACCGAGTTCACTTACTGAGTTTATGTGCATTGTAAAATTGTAAAAATAGTAGTAGTACGTGAAGGAGAGATGAAGATGTTGATGAAGATGAAAATTAAAGTTTTGAAAATGAAGATGTAAACGTTAAGATTACATAATTAATGTAGTTTGAGACTCATTGGTAGAACTAAGTTCAGGTAAACTTGAACTGAGTTCACTTACATTATAAAATTGTAAAAATCTCAGTTAGTACGTGAACTGAAGATGAAAATGTTGATGAAGATGAAAATTATATTTTGAAGATGAAGATGAAGATGAGGGAGGATGTAGATGAGGATGAAGATGAAGATGAGAATGTGGATGTGGATGAGGATAAGGATGAGTTAGAGTTTTAAAGATGAAGATGAACGAATGAGATTAAAATTAAAAATTTAATAAATAGATAATTACATTTTAGATAATTTATTTATTTTTTTAAAAGAGTAGTGTGGATAGTAAAGTAATGGGTATAGGTAGTATTTTTGAAGAAATTACTATTGTTGTTTGAAGTTGAAAAAAATTGAAATGAGGTTTGAATAAATAGTCACTAATGATGTATTTGAAGGGTCATGATAGGAAAATAGTAAAAACTACTAAAAAAATTATAGAAAAAAAACAATATTTAGACTTTCAAATAGTTAAGATACACTTTCCTTTATTTGAAAACTCAATCGTCTCTTCACTCTTTGCATCGATCATTTTCTTGTGTTGTTGGGCGAATAATACGCATGCTGCGACCGTTTCAACTTTCAATGCCAATTACATTTTTTAGGTATCAATAATTGACCCGTTCTTGCATTTTAAAGCAGTGAATATGCATCACAATATTACAAAAGGAAAATTACAAAAAGAAATTAAAAAAAATACTGCATTGACTCAACAAAAAAAAAAAGTGCATATTAAACTTTTCATGCTTGCTTGAACAAATGTCATAGATCTCTTCCCTCTTTTTACGGTGGTTTTTTTTAGCGTTAATTAAGATCGGTGACTTCTAAAAATACTCTAAAAACACTTGTTAATATTTTCTTTTATTTTAAATTTTAAATTGAATTTCAATTTAGTATGAGAAATGCAGTGTCACATTCAAAGTTCTAAAACTTTCGAGTTAATACTTAAATTTTTATGAATTTACGATTTTATACTACAAAAATAAATTAACTCGTATCTAAACTATCTATATAAAAATACAAATCGATTAATTTTTTATTTTATTATTAATTTACAAGTTTACAATTTTACAATTGTTTGTCTTTAAAGTGTAAAGTTTTGATCACTTTTATTCAATATCTTAATTAGTTTAGGATTCTAGATGATATATATTGGTTTTAAAATATAAACTAGTTTAGGACCCGTGCATTTGCACGGGTTTGTGCGTGGTGGATTATTTTTTTAATAGATTAATTAGAGAAGTTAAAGTATATGTTAATAATTTATATAATTGAAAATGATAAATAAAATACTAATATGATTTACTATTTACAAAGAAATTGTTGTTTGTATAGTTACATGAATGTGAAATATAGTTGAATTATTTGAAACAAATGCAAAGAATATCAACAGTAAATGCATTTGGATTTTTAAAAGTAAAACCTAATATGAGATAATAATGTTGTTTACCGTAAACAAAATACAAAAGCATAACTCAGTAAATGACAAATAAAGGTAGTTCAACAATTTAGTAAGTTCAGCAAAATGGTTGTAGTACAAATTACAAACAGATCCTACAAATAAGTTCAGAAACATGTATTGTTTCATAAGTAAAAAGCAGTTAATCAAAAAGAGTCTATTGTAGTTCTTCAATTTTGTCACAATAGCATTGTTTTCTAATAGAAATGGCAAATTAAAGTGCAAATGATCGTAGGTTGAAAATGATTGTCATGGCAAAAAAGTTTACACCACCATCCAACGTTGCTTGGTCTGATTGGAGTATTTTTAAGGACAATAGAGTAGTTGGTTATACCCTTGGTATGTCCTTCAAGAATGAGATTTTGAAACTCAACGTTGCAGACAAAACTCATAGGGAAGAACCTAAGAAGTAAAGTTAAGTATTATAGTTTAAACTAACATGTGATAAAATCAGAAATAATTTCAATATATTTCGTTACTAAATCACTTGTATTTGTTTGTCGTTCCAGTAGATTCATATGAGTATAAAAAACTAATAAAATTTAGACCATATTATTAATATATCATATATTAATATTTTAAAATGACTTACATGTTAGAGGTTTTCAAAAACCTATTTGAAGACAACATTAGTTGTAATGTTTTGTGATTTTTTGTCATTGTCATGTATTAGTATCTTCAAACCTCTTCTGCTCTTAACTCTCGACAAAGCCACATAAAGTTGGCCATGACTAAAAACAGGCCTTGGCAAATACAATCCTACATAGTCAAGTGATTGTCCTTGTGACTTATTAATTGTCATGGCATATGAGACCACAATTGAAAATTGTCGTCTAATAAGCTTGAAAGGCCAGGGAGATTGTGAAGGTGACATAGACATTCTCGGGATATAAATAAAATTTCCCATATTCTTTCCATAAATTATCTTTGCTTGTACCACATGGTTTCCTAGCTTGGTGACAATGAGGCGAGTTCCATTGCACAAACCTTCTTATTGGTCTAAGTTCCTTAATAACATGATAGGAGTACTAACCTTCAACTTAATTTTGTGGTTACGAAGTCCGGAAGTTGTTAATGAACTCAAAAACTCTGGTGTCAAAATATCAAAAGCCTCAAGAGTATTAGCTTGAGATTTATCTATACAATCTGATGATAGGTACTCTCTCTCTTCTCCTAAATTAATTATATAAAATGGAACATTGTATTAGCATTAAAATATAAAATTAAGCATAATATATTACAAACATTAAGTTTTAAGAAATAGTACCTGGTATTACTTGTAGAACATATTCATTAATTTTGTCAACAACATCAATAGTTGAAGCCAAAATAGCTCTTTGTTGTAGAAAATCCTCATTAGTATGATTATCCAATAAATTTGGATAAGTGCTTTGGACAATAGCATCAATTGGGTCTTCAAAATTGGATATTAAAAGATCATATGGAATAGTAACTTCAACATAACCATCATTAGGCTCACTTATTTTCCCATCACCTATATCTAATATCCATTTTAAAAATTCTTGCAACTCAACTTTTTCATTTGTTGTTGCCCCCTCTTGCAAACGCATGTTCTTTGTAAGAGTCAACACTTGGCAATGATCCCATATATATGATGCATTTATGGATGCATGAATGATATCTGAACGACTTCCTCTTGGGATAACTGGTAAAATTTGTCTAAAATCTCCTCCAAATATAATTACTTTACCCCCAAAAATACAATTTGAATCCATGATATCCCTAAGACTCTTGTCTAATGCTTCAAAACAATATTTATGAGCCATTGGAGCTTCATCCCAAATGATCAGTTGTGTTTGCTTCAATAGTTCAGCAAGCTCACTATATTTGTCTATATTGCAGGTGGAACTGTCAAAAGTAGGAATATGAATTTTAAACTTGGAATGAGCTGTACGCCCCCCTGGAAGTAGTAGTGATGCAATTCCACTTGATGCAACTGTCAAAACTACATCTTTTTTGGAACGTATTTTTGATGCAAGAGTTCTCCACATAAATGTTTTTCCAGTTCCACCGTAACCATATAGAAAAAATACTCCTCCTGTTTGTTGCGCTAATGCTTGCATTATTTTGTGAAAGATTTTTCTTTGTTCATCTACAAAAAATGGTGATATGGTTTAATAAATATCAAACATTACATTAAGAAGATGTTATATATTTTTGTGAAGGTTTATTAAGATTTAGTTTAATGGCATGTACCTGTTAGAGAATCAAACAACTGAATAAAAATTTGTTGTTCAACTTGTGGATCGTAGCTGCGCTCGTCATAAATGAGACGATTTCCCAATTCAGGTGTGATGTAATCACTTGGATATGGAAGTGATGGATAATTCTTAAGACTCCTTCTGATTGATTGAAGAAGTTTTTCTATTTCAATCAATGTTAGATTTTTCAATTCTTCATCACTTAATTCCAAACCTGCAATAATATATAATATTAACATAGTTTTGTTAATATGATTATCATATGTAATGGAATAATTCTAACATTGAATTTAAAGTTATCAAAATATGTAAATTTGTATTGTTATAAGTAAACAAACCTTGATTCCCAATAATTTTTCTTTGTGCATACAAAATGCCATCGGCTAATGTCATCCAAGTGTTTTCCCAAACATGCTTTGGCCTATTAATTGAATTTGAAATTAACATGATGACAAACAACTTTCTTAGAAAATGACCAGAACCCATCCATTTGCTTATTTGATACCTTCAATATATTCTCGATCATTGTTGAGGAATCCCATTGCAAAACATGCCTCACGAAATGTATCATATTTATGGTTTGCAACTGTTTTGATCTCATCATAGTTACGTGATCCTTTAGCAACAGTTAACATCATTCACAAATAATAAAGCTCCCCGGTTGATGGTGGGACCCAGATAAGTCGACCAATTGTGTAACCCCGCTTTCGTGGCTTCCATGATCTACGTTGCTTGAGATACACAAACTTTGAAACAAATTGTCCATATGTCAAAGCTCTTGCTTGTGGATAAATTTTATTTGCTTCCATCCAAGCTGTAAACATTGATTCAGTAACACTTGGTTTTTGAAGAACATCGTTGATTTGTTCAAAATCATTGTAGTACACTGAATTATCCCCTTCCGTGTGGAAAAATAATCGTTCAACATCAGGTTTTCTACCATGAATTGGGAATGAAAAAGTTCTCCAGCAAGCTTCACTTGGAGACACATATCTGCAGTCTAAGTATTGGTTGATCTCATCAAGGTTTGAGCTACCATTAGTAAAACCATGTTGATTCGGTATTATTGCAGCAGTGATTCTATCGTACCCCTTGTTGATATACTTAAATAAGTACGTAATTGATGTACTTTGATTACACCATTCCATGTTTATGTGGGCCTGATACTTGAGTAGTAATCTTGCATTATATGGAACGACAAATTGGTTATTAAGCTCAACTCCATTTTTGACAACAACATGACCATTATTCCTTCTTCGGTACACGGGATACCCATCTTGGTCAACTAATGTTTTCGGTATTATTGCAGCAGTGATTCTATCGTACCCCTTGTTGATATACTTAAATAAGTACGTAATTGATGTACTTTGATTACACCATTCCATGTTTATGTGGGCCTGATACTTGAGTAGTAATCTTGCATTATATGGAACGACAAATTGGTTATTAAGCTCAACTCCATTTTTGACAACAACATGACCATTATTCCTTCTTCGGTACACAGGATACCCATCTTGGTCAACTAATGTTATTTCTTGAAATTGTTTTGGATAATACTTGTTGCATTTGCCTTGTTTCATGCAAGGGGAATTTCTGTTTACTAGTCCACATGGACCATGCATCATATGACATTTGACTAAGTTGTATAACTCTTTCTGGTGAAGCTCAGATGGAATTTCTGCTGATATTATTTTATTTATATCATCTGAGGTTGGATACTTGTTAGAGGGATGTAGAAAGGTAAGTATATGAGCATGGGGTAATCCTCTTTTTTGGAATTCAATTGTATACATATCTGCAATAGTTATTACTAAAATAAATAAGTGTATTTATTGAAAGTTACCTGATGTTATAAAAATAAGAAATGTTATTAAATGTAATAGCATATTTGGACTTACATGCAAACACTCTCCCCAAAACATGTTTCTTTGTCAAATCGGACAACAATTCATCAAACTTCATTTTAAACACTCTTGAAATAATATCAGGCCTATCATGTGGCTTTAAATTCATTGGTGAAAGAAGTCGAATGATTTCAGGCCAATTTGGATTGCATGTAAATGTAATGAAAAGATCTGGAAATCCAACATGACTGCAAATGACCATTCCATCAAAGTACAACTGATCCATATATCTTCGACTTCCGACAAATGTTGCTGGTAAAATTACTCTTTTGCCTGTGTTACTTTCTTGAGATTCAACTGTGCCATCTGCATTATTCAAATTTTTATACTTTGAAACTCGAAGCTTGGATTGATTTTTCCTTAGCCACTTCAAACGTTCAGATTCCAACATTGACCATCCATCAACTAATAATTGTTGGAAAAGTCTTCTTGAACACAACAATGTTTGAGCTTCATTTTTCCTGGATTGGATTCTAAAAGCAAGCCATTCTCTAATAGTCAATTTATTTCTTTTGAGCTTCTTAGTTCTTTTGCTTTCTCTAAGTAAAACTCCAGTTCTATATCCATCTTCACCGTAAGGAAAGAGTAATGGATATTGATAGGCAAGGTAGCTTGCATGAAATTCATCGATTCTTTGAAGTTGGCCATATTGTTTTTGCATGATGATATCTCTTTTTGGTGTTGTATCTATATCGCCAACAATGATTGCAGCTACTTCTGAAACAGTTGGTTGATTGTATATTCTGCCATCTGTAGATCTCTCTGATATGAGACGCAACTTTAAATCTTGTATATTGTCATTATTTAATCTTTCTCTTGCCAGACGAAAACATTGAGCATGTGTATTATGTTGATAAAGCATTGATGATAACTTCCTAACAATATTTGGATCAAGATTTTCATTTTTCCTACAATAAAAAAAATAAATAGTTTATTTATCTTAATTGAGTGTGGTGATAAGTGTATGGTGTTTTTGTGCTTTTAAAGGATGACAACAACAATGTTAATCAGATGATAATGAATTTGTGGAAGTTATTTATAAGAAAAACAATATTATGATATAATGTATACCTTGAAACCTTGGAACCTGTTTTGAATTTCATTTTTTGTATCATAAATGTAAAGTTGAGCAAATTTTGGTGTTTGTCCTGGCATTGGTAATAAACTACCAATTCGATGACATGTCTGACCTTGGATCCTTATGTTTGGGGGTCCTCTTCCGTTGTTAAATCTGTTATCCAACTTGGCACCAGGTGAAGTAAAGGCAAACATCATGTTGTAAACTCTGATGTTTTGTTGGAAATTTCGACACTCAATTGTATCTTTACCAAACAACATACATTGTAGTTCAGGGGGTGCATGCTTCAAAAGTGGTAGTTGCACCTTCCCATTACCACAACATAGTTGATATTTTGGCATTGTAGAATGCTTAAATTTGTTTATTCTCTCTTGATACCACATATAAGCTCCACAATGTTGACATTCAATGAGAGGATCACCAAGGTCAAAATAACCTATACGATTATAATGATGAGATCCAATTAATTAACTTAAATGTTGATAATCATTATGTTTTAACATTATAATCATTATAGTTAACTTCAATTTATGAAATTAGTCAAAAAAAATATATATATTTGTAATATGAAATTACCCTCAAGTATGTTGTTATCATGAATAAACATTTGACTTGCTTCATTGTGATCATCATCACTGATAGATTTAGATTGTGCTTCTGATTCTGAAATGAAAACAATATCATTAATTATGTGTCGTTGTTTATTACAATTTTAATGTAATAGAGTAATGAAGTAATGAATCTACATATATAGTTTCTAATGAAAATATGTCTTTATAGGTTCTAATATAAGGGAAATGTGTGTTGCTATAAAAAGATGGAAGTTGAATACCTGATGAACTATCAAAATTTATATCTGAAGAGCTATCATTGGTGTTCATAAACTCAGTTGGTATGTCATTAGCCGAGATATTCGTTGACAGATAACCAGTTTATGTCTCCTTCGAATGTTGTGAGGCTGATGCAAAATTTGTATTGGATGTTTGAAACCTATTCAATAAGTTGACACCCAAAGAACCAATATCAACCAAAGTTTTTTTATTTCGCAAAATGAGATTTTGTGACGATGGTTGAGTAGAAAGCTATGAAGTTGCTATATTTTGGTTGTGTGTTTTGGAATGTTGTGTCTGATTACTTTGATGATTATTAATTTTTGACGTTGGAGTGCTAAAATGGGGCAATGGATGTTGAGATGGATGAGTTTCTGGAATAGGTTTGCATTGCTCTAATTTTTTTGCTTCTTTTGGGATTCCTTTCATCAATGTTTCCTATTGGAGTTTCTGAAGCTGATGTATCTGTTGTTACAGATTGTTGATCACATTGATTAAGCTCTGGAGAAAGATTCAAACTTGATCTTCCTTTTTTCAAGTCAAGCAAAGTCTTTCTTCTAGCTCGTGCATGGCTTGTTACAACAAATTTGAATTGTTTGTTTGATTCCATAGCTTAATGAAATTAGAGTAATGATTTTGATTTCTTTGATATTGTGGCTGAAAAACTATATTCTTGTGTGTGAATATAGATAATTAGTTTGCCACAAAATTTTCTCCAATTTTGTTAAATCAATGGTATCATAGGTGGTAATAGGTATTGAGTACTACTTACTTTTGTTGTTGATAGGCTATTAGGTTTACATGATTTTCCCTACTTTTTTGGACAATGTACATAATGCATTTAATGTTGTTGTAAATTGCACGGGTCCTTTGGATTTTTTAGTTGGTTTATTTTGTTTTTTTTATTTTCTATTATATTATTTAATTCAGAGAAATGAATTAACCTTTTATATCACCATTGTATTGAAACAAATAGTGAAAAATGATTAGTGCAATTATTCATAACGTGAATACAAATAAGGTTAGTGACTGTATTTTTAATCCATAGATCAAATTTTGTTCCCTTTTATTTTCTGGTGTTATACTTAAAAAGTATATTTTTGTCATTTGATTTATTCAACACAAGCAGAGATATCAAACAGCTTCGCTACATTTTAAAGTTTCTTCATTTTCTTTTGTCTTTTTTTTTTTTTTTATGATTTGGAGGATATCTTAATCAAGTAAAAGTTTTTCAACTCTTGTGAAATTTTTGAACCAGTTTTTGATCATGCTGCCTGGAAATTACAAGGTGGAAAGATCAGTTAGGAGGAATTTGTTTCAATGATGAAGGTTGGGACACATTGGAGAGGTTTAATAGACTCAGCTTGAAATTGATGAAGGATGGGTCATTCTAATTAAACAATGAAAAACAATTACAGTAGAGATGACTTTTCTTTAGAAAAATGTCAAAATTTACTTTTGAAAAAAGAAAACATGATAAAGAAGGCTATTATATTTTTTTTTTAATTTTAACCTTTTGTTCTCTTCATTGTAATTCTTTTCTCCAACCCCCCTCATTTGTGGGTGAAAAAAAATAGAATGTTGGCCCCAACAGTGTTGCAATATTGTTTGATTATATGCTGAATTCCAAAAAATAACAATCTTTATGATGTAAACACACAAAATAACCAAATTTAACCTTTGTAAGGCAATTTGTATTGAACATTGTAATACAACAAACTTTAATTTTGATCAACAACTCATAAACATTAATTTTTTGTAGAAATATATATATATATATATATATATATATATATATATATTTGCATAGATGAAATTCCTGCATGGATATCGATATTGGAAGAGAATGTGTTTATATGTTACATTGCATAGAACACTCCATACAAAATAACTAAAAGTGGCAGAAGAGATTATCCTTAGCTTTGTTCGTTTTGCAAAACATCCATACATATATTTGATAACATATATTTCATATAAGTTCATTCAGTCTGAATTTGTTTCACAATCTTTGAGGTTGAGAGTTGAGTAGATGCATAATCTCCACCCTGAGATGCATCAGGTAAGAAGTCGTCTATAATCCTCTTAGCAGGTGTTACAGTTGTAGTTATATTTGGGTCATAGTCAGCAGTTGTTGAAAGAGATTGTTATCAAGAAAAATAAAAAATAGTTTATGAAATGTCAAAATGGTGAGGTTTTAAAGAAGAAGAAAAAAAATTAGAAAATCAATCATAAAGTAAGGAAAATAAAACTCACAGTAACAAATGATAATAAAACACTATTAGTAATTATGATTATAACTTTTAAATGTTGTTGGATCATATACCTCTAACATCAAGTTCCAAATATCATCAGCAGTAAACCCAAGTATAGAAAAGCAATCAGCATCCCAAAAGCAACATGGGACACGATATTCATTACGAGATACGTAAATCTCAACTTTGTACCTATTTAAATGTTGAATTATATATAAACATATAGTCTTAAAAATACGAAAGTATTTATGTGAAATAATGTAATTGACTTTGGTATGGCTGTCATCACTTTACCACATTTACACATAAATGGTTCATTAACTTTGTCAGTTTTCCTATTGCATTTGTCACATGAATAATAGAACCATCCATATTTTGATGCAACAAAGCTGGTAGTAGTACCGACAGTGACACAACTGTATTCCTGGAAAATATTAATGATTGACACGCGTGTGAAGTTTGAATATTATGAACGTGAAATGAATATCAAAAGTATAATAACGATAAACAAAAGTAATTTAAATATTATTGACCTCTTTTATTTTGCTGATTTGTTTGATAGATTTGAAATCAGCTTTGTAGCAAAAAAAATTATTGATCAGAATATTGACTTGATCCCAAAGTCTGTGATATAATTTCAGATGCATCCACAAAGACCTCATTTTTTGGAAGACTACGTAAATTTTTATTATAATTTGTACTGTCTAAAAATGAGATAATCAAAAAAATTAAAAAAGTAATTATAATGGTAAATGGCTAATATGTTTACTTTTGTCTGAACTCTTCTATTTCAGGCATTTTTTCATTGATGAACAACTTTGATCCATTCCATACATTTGACACCCCTGCTGGAGTGTTTCCTATGTGAAAGTTAAGATAAATATATAAATCTATATGCATGTGTGAAGACATTGTTGAATAATAATAATAATTTTTCTACGTGAATGTTAAAAAATTACCATGTGCATGTTTGATCCGTGCATGTGTTAAAATAATAATAATTGCTGCATTTTCAGATGTGTTGGCACTATAAGACATAAATTTCCTTCCATAGTCTTCCCAAAGAGTACAATTAATAATATTGCCACTACAAATAATTGAAAATGATTAGTTATATTGTATTTTGTTTCTTAAAGGTTGAATTTCGTAAACATGCATAACTATTTATAAATGTGAAACTATGTTTTACCTAAGATCTTTCATATTAAATGAAGCTTGAACTTTCTTTCCAACACCCTTTCTTTGTGTGAAAGTGACTTCATGCACAACACCAATTACATCTATGAATAGAACAATTAATTATTATGTTGTAAACATAGTCATGGAAGTTCTTAAAGTCAGCAAAGAAATTGATATTAAAAACATTACCTACTAACAAATTACTTTGACATTTCCCACTAAGAATATCACCAAAAGACTTAAAGTTATAAACATGCGATGGAATTTGATCCAACTTCTCCTCTGTCAGAGTAGTCCCACTATTAAACATCAACTTATAACGATGATCACAAACCTTAAATTGATCATCATTATCAACAACAGAACAATTGTGCATAATATATGTTGTGTGTTCTTTCAACATGTCTTTGAACCCAGCTACATAATCTTTTGGAACAACAACATGAATTCTATCACCCTATGAACAAAGCCAAAAAATAAGTTTTTAGTTCAAAATGAAGTTTAATTAACATTGGTTTCATGTAGTTCGAAAAAAAAAACACACACACAATTTGAAGCTTCAAAAGAGGATTTTCAACTGACCTTAACATCAACAAACACCATTTCAACATGCAGTTGACCATATTTACCGAGAACATACCACACATCAACAATACGAATGCAAAACTTCCAAACTTCTCTGTCTTTGTTTAGATCTTTGAAGTAATCGAAGGAAGAACTAATATTTTTCTGTTGGTTGTAATAATATAGAGCCGAGTCAAGTATAAATGTATATTGAAAATAAAGATATTTAAAACTAATAAATAAAAAATTACATTTGTTACCATGGCTAACAATGCAGCTTGAGACCTCGGTTGAGTGTTCAACGACGGAGTGGAACGAAACACATTAGTTGAAGACGACTGAGGTTTATTTGAAGCCATTGAGTCATGATTTGGATTAACCATTGAAGTGTGGTTGTGTTGAGTTGGATTTTGATTTTATTTATTTTTTTATATTGAAGGCTTTTCTCTCTGAATGTTTTCTTTGAAGGTGTGGTTGTGTTGAGTTTGGGAAAATGAAAAGAAGAATGAGAAAAATGGTGAAGGTGGGTGAGAAGTGATTTGAAGTGATGTTATCAGAAAAAGTAAAAAATGAGAAAAAGTAAAACATCAAAAAAAGTAAAAAAATTGACATGAGAGGTATGATGGTTAACGTGTAGCAAAACAAAAATGAGTATATATAGGGATATTATAGGATTATGTGATCAAATGAAATTTTAAAATCAGTAGAGACAAAATTACAATTTTGGATAAATAGGATCAAAAGGTGATGATGTGTCGATATTAAAAGAAAAGAAAATGAGAAAAAGTGAGGGTATTTTTGGATAATCAAAGGAATGTTTGTTTTTTAGATAGATAGTAGATTTATGGTTTTAGTTTAATGTGAGGGATGGTTAATGGTTATTATGCATCAATATATAAGTTTATTGTTTTTTAAAATTTTATTATACATTTATTTCTTTAAAAACTAGATTGTAGAGCGGTAAGTGAAAAATATTTGTTTCCAAGAGCAACATTTTATTGAATAATAATAATACAATTAAAAACTCTAAAAGAAATAGAATATGTGTTACATCCAATTATACGAAAATATTGATGGACCAAAAAAATCATTTTAGAAGAAATCTTAAAGTATTATTTCTAACATCAGATCATAAAAGTGGAAGAATGAAAATCCTAGAACCTTAAAGTATTTTCTGATGTTGAGTTTGAACTTTTTAAAATGAATATTTAAATTTTGAAAAATTGGATATTTATTGTATTTTAAGGGAAATAATATAATTGCAATTGGGAAAATAAGTGGATATAATAAGTGACTAAATATTGTATTTTTATTTAAAAAGAATTAAAATTGAAAGTTCAAAATTTTATTAGAATTAAAAATATATTTAATCCTTAAAGTTAATTGTAGTTTATAAATATCCATTATGCTCAAGCTATCAAGACGCTTTTCACTATTGGAAAAAAAATTGTGAAGCTCACTCAAGGACAAAGAAAATTTGAGGTGGAAACACACTCATTTTGTACAAAATAATAATAAACCATAAACTCCGAAATGAAATTAAAAAATAAACGTAAAATAAAAAAAGAACTACTTTTTATCTCCTTCTACAGAACATTTATAAATTAACATATTTTAATATTATTAAATTAATTAAAGAGTAGTTGAACAAACATATTATTGATTTAATCAATATTAATATAGATAAATTAATAATAAACTAACTTAATTATTAATTAAAGCTTTAATAATATTATTACATTGTTTTTTGTTAATAATACTGGAGAAGTTGTCTTGAAAGTATATTTTCCCGATGGAAAAATATTAGTTTTATATGAAAATATATTTTTAGAGGGTAAAAAACAGTATTCTTCCCAAAAATATACTTCCAAAGTTTATGTGAGGTGAGAAAAGAAACTAAAAAGAAAAAGAAAGAGGCCCAAGTCCAATTGATAATAACAGCCCAAAACAATTTCATCACCATTGCAAATCTAAACAACACACTTCGATTTTCTTTTTCTCTTTCTCATTTTCTGCAAATCTGTCATCTATTATAGAACCAGTATCGTAACAATTCTTCAAGATCTAGATCCACTCATCAATGGCAACACCAGATCACTTGTTCAACCTCCGCAACAACTTCTACCTCGGTGCATACCAAGCCGCCATCAATAGCAGCGACGTTAACGGCCTTTCACAAGACGACGTCGTCGAGCGCGATACTCTCGTCCACCGTTGCTACATCGCACTTGGACAGTTACAGTTCGTTATCTCTGAGATCAATAGCTCCGCTCCTACACCTCTTCAGGCCGTTAAATTGCTCGCTCTCTATTTCTCCTCTCCCGATGCTAAGGTCTCCATTTCTCATTCTTCTCAATTTCTCGTTTCAATTTCATTTTCTCATTAACTTGATTATTCTTCGTCTAGTAGGAATCCGCGATTTCTAGTATCAAAGAATGGCTCGCTGATCCTGCTATTGGAAACAACGCTACCTTGAGACTTGTTGCTGGGATCATCTTTTTGCATGAACAGGATTTTAATGAGGCGCTTAAATATACTAATGCTGGTGGAACTATGGAACTGTAAAAAAATTTCTCAATTTCTTTTGATTTATTCATTCATATTATCAATTTCAAAATAATAATAAGAATATTAGGATGTCATGCTTTGTTAGTGATTGTATCCGGATTTGTATTCAGGCATGCGTTGAATGTGCAAATCTTCATTAAGATGCATAGGTCTGATTATGCTGAGAGACAACTTAGGATTATGCAGCAGATTGATGAGGATCATACACTCACTCAACTTGCCAATGCGTGGCTTGATTTGTCTGTGGTAATTTTAAATTAAAATAATAAATAAATGATTATTATACATGAAGCATAGACAGATTGACATGTAAACACTAGTAATAATTTAAGTGTATGTTTGGATTCACTTTTGAGAGAGCGAAAAGTGATTTTGAAGACTTAAAATCGATTTTCACATGTTAGTAGTTTTTTTTATTAGAATTGATGTTGTCTTTGGGTTTAACTTGATGCTGGGATTTGTAGCTTTTGCCTTCACATTTGATTTTTACATTCAAATTTATTGTTCAACTCAATTTCATGTGAACTATCCAAACATAAATCATTTTATCTTATACTCAGTTTTGACTGAACTAATCAATTTTCGACACAGTAGAACGAAAAATGGAACTAATTGAGTGTAACTACATGTGTCAATGTTGGACACTGGACACATTTAATCTGAAGCGTCTGTGATACATAGATTATTATTATCGAAATGAAAAGTGTCAATTCTAAAAATGAAAACATGTAAGAAAATTGATGTTTTGGTTGGTGAATTTGGAATGTGATGTGTGTTAGTGGTGTTGGATTAGGGAGGATCCAAGATCCAGGAGGCACATTTGATCTTCCAAGATTTGTCTGAGAGATATCAGTCAACTAGTTTGCTCTTGAATGGCAAGGCTGTTTGCTGCATGCAAATGGGTAACTTTGATGAAGCTGAGACTCTTTTGGTTGAAGCACTCAACAAGGCAAGTTTATTTTGCATTTCTTATTATGTTACTATTTACGTTTCATTTTCATTTGACTAAACTTTTGATATTGCATCCTGTTTTTCATTTAAATCGTGTCCGTGGTTTTCAGAAACTTTTGAAGTTTGATATTGCCTTTTCACTTTTAAATAGTTCGATTTTCTTTTAAATAGACATTGAAATTATGTTGGCTTTAGAGTTTGGTAGGGTAATTATTGGGTTTGGAAATGGTGTTTGTGGTGAACAAACTCTTTGTGATTTGTACAGGATGCTAGAGATCCAGAAACACTGGCTAATCTAGTTGTATGTTGTCTTCACCTTGGCAAACCATCTTCTAAATCATTCAGGTAAGCTCTCTGGACATCTTTATTGTATGAATAACAGTACATAACCTAGTCCCAATTTCCCTCACTTGTATGTTTTTCATTGAAAATATATATAGCATGGATGTACGTACCTGTAAGGCCCGTTGAATCTTTTGTTCCTTGAAAAAACTGTTACTAAATTCTGAACCAACTCTGAAATTTTAGTGAGTGAAGGCCTGCTGGGAATAATTGTATGAGGAATTTGTCTCCCCAACTAATGTCCTTAGGTCGTTGTTTGCGAGCCATTTGTTTGTAGCTCTCAAGTTTCACTAATGTCCTGATATTTAAATTTATTCAAAGCAATCTTTTGGACTCTTTCAGTGAAAAGCTGTGGAATACAGTGCTAGAATTTATATTAATGCAAATTGTTAAAATCTTTTGGGTTTAGAATGGTATGATCTGGATCCACACCCTGTCATGGAGTTGGTCCTTGGAGTAGGAGGTCATAAGTAGGTGGGGTATCATTATCCATGTTGGTTCAGTTGAGGCTTGATATTAAACCATAAATATATCATGGATCATATATATTAGTGACCGAACTGCGTTGCAGTTGAGTTTTGCTTGTTTCCCAGACATGATTCATTTTTGTCAAATCTCACTTAAACTGTTTCGTAACTGAACTATTTACATTTTAAACGCACCATTCAATAAATAGTAAATGTAGATTAGTAACATAAGATCAATTGTATGAATAAGAGTACATAACTTAGTCCCAATTTCTATTATTTCCTAGTAGTATTTAAGTATGAACAGAATCAAATACCATAGTACAACTCCAGCAGTGAAACTGCAAAATGACAAGTACAAAACTCTGATATCATATATATGTAATGTATAGAAAATGTGTGATATATTTTTTTTAAACACGTGTTTATACACTTTGGTTCTGTTTAATTATTTAAGGAACTATTTTGAATACCTGTAGTAATCTAAAGGTCTTGATGCTTAGGGAAATTGGCATACTTTATATTTTTGTTTTCCTCTTTAATTTCCGTCTTAAATAGCTTGCATCAGCAAAATCTATGAAATGGATATGTCCTTTAAGTGTTAATGAGATTGAGAAAGAGGATTTTCCACTAGTGAGTAACTTGTACTTTTGTACTGTTTTGCAGCCAGCTGAAACTTTCACACCCAGACCATGTACTTGTCAAGAGGGTATCAGCAGCTGAAGAAAGCTTTGATAGAGCGCTACAATCTGTTTCATGAGCTCATGATTCAATTATCTTTCATGATTTGAATGGTGTGGTCTTCCCATGCAGTTTTAACACCTTATCGTGGGCTATTGTATTGATTGCATATCTTAAAACATAATCAGTTGGATAAATGTGTTATAGAATTTAAAAAGTTTCAAATTTTATGACTATATAATATATTTGTTTTACTTAAGTCTTGATGTTGCAAAAATTACAGCTGATATTAATTTTTACTACTATGCAAGTTCATTTACACCATATTTTTACCTGAAAAACAAGAAATACCCATAGGTGTTATGTAAAGCAAATTTACGACTGTGTGGAGCTTCTGCCAAAGATAATAAGCACGTGAGACTTTGAGTTACGATCGTGTGATAAATTTTGACAAAAAAGTAGTAGCAGTAAATATCTATAAAGACATGAATACCAAAATTCGGTTAAAGTGGGAAATTAAATTATGAAGAGATGATGAAAGTCAAGGGACACTAACAATTTAGGATCGAACAGTAGAAGTACTATCATTAATGAAATGTTATTCATACAATGAGTCATTTCGTTCAAAATTTAGCATCTAGTGTGATCTAGATAATTATGGGCTTTGATCGGAAGGACTAAGATGCAAGACACCTGATGGCGCATTATACCTTTGTGTGCACTTCCTTTTACTACTTGTGCTCTTTTTTTTTTCTTTATAGCATTAGTACTGATGTAAGCTTTGATATTTTAACCTTGATGTCTAATCAAGGACGATGTGTAATGCGGAAATGAAGATTTATTGGTCTCACAATGTCTTAAAGCAAAATATTTTCCTACGAGTATAAATTATACATGGAGAAGTATTTTGTAAACTCGTTTAGATGTAGAAAAAGCTGGTATTTTGAGAATAGGAGCTGGTCATCAAATTTGTTATAGGAGGATAATTCAGTGTTGGAATGTCCCTTTCACGATATGCTATTTTTTATGTGAAGTGTGGAAAAGGTTGTGAAAAATAAAAAAAAGGCTTAATTGCAGTTTTGGTCCCCCTATTTTAACTGAATCGCGAAGGTAGTCCCCCCATTTTGTTTCTCCCCAGTTTTGGTCCTCCAAGCAGAATTTTGGCCCAAAACTTGATGAAATTTCATTTTTTTTTTGCATTTATTTAAGTCACACAATGCCTCAAGATCTCATTTGCAACAATTGTACCTGAAATATATGACCATAAATGGTGTAGTACGGTTTTAAAAAAAAAATTCATCAAGTTTTGGACTAAAATTCTGTTTGGGGGACCAAAACTGGGGAGAAACAAAATGGAGGGACTACTTTCGCGATTCAGCTAAAATAGGGGGCCCAAAACTGCAATTAAGCCTAAAAAAAAAATATTCTAAGACACACTCATTTTACTTGGAGGATTCTAAATGCAAAAATGCAAGTAAAAAACGATCTTTTTAAAAGAGGGATCAGTTGTAATCCATTGTGTGCTTTTTGTGGGCAAGATAATGAGACAATTTTACATATTTTTATGGAGTGTCACTTGTCAAAGAAAATCTTGTTTGCTTCCCATTTAGATCTGGTATTTAATTCGCATGATTCCATGTATGTACCATTTTAGGAATGGTTAAATGTAAGACCCATATTTTTCTCTATTATTAGTAGTGTATGAAATATATTTTTATTTATTTTTCAATAATTTATAATGTGGTTGTTATTATTTTCATCTGGTAGAAGTCTTTATAAAAACTAAATTATGTTTTAATCAATAGAAATCGTTATTCACTACAAACTCAATTTTTATTTGGTTAAAATTTTATATTGTGATAGTTTGAGTGTTGAAGAAATTTTTAGAAACTTTATTAACGTTAATTATAATAGTTTTTCTATAAACGTGTTGTTGAAAGTTGTTGTTATGGTTATTTCTTATAATAGAAGGTTAAAATTATTATTTTTAAGATACAATTGTGTAGATGTTGTGTTGATTTATAAATAAAAAATATTTATGATAGAGTTTTTTTTTTTATAATAATAAAAATGGTTTTTGTGTTGAAGTATCGTTAAATTTTATTGTTAAATTTTTGGAATTGAATTAAGAAAGTCTTAGGGGTCATTGATTTTTGTTATATTCGAATTTTGGTTTAAAATAAATATTTAAAAAAATAATATTTTTCTTTTATTTTATTGGATTTGTCGTGAGGTACTTGTGTCAAATATAAATTCAAAATATCTGTTTATTGTTACTTATTTGTGTGCTTGCTAATTTGAGAGAATTGATGTCTTTTATAAATAGTGTGTCTTAAAACCTTAAGCCAAGAGCAAATCATGAGTCGAAATTAGGGATATATGAGTTTTGACAGTAAGTATTCGGAGCAAAGACTACTGATAGAAACCTTAATAATGACACTCATAATGGTAAGAGAATCACTTCATTCGTTTTTCTACTTGAATTATATATGATATAAATGCACTGTAATGTTATGTATTGGTTATGTTTGTGCGTTATCTTCAAAATATGTGTTGTATAAATTACATGTTTATGAGTGATATTATCAAATTAAGTAATTTGCGTATATTGATTAACAACGAGTGGTTATTCAATGTGATGAATTTGTGTCTAAACTAGATTGGTTTAGGACAAGGTTGAATTATTTTAAACGCTCTAGTTGAGTAATCTATTTTGTTACTAACTAAGGTGATGACATTCATGCATGCGTTGGCGGTCTGCACCTAGTCGCTAGTACATGACGACAGTTCCTTGAAAAAACAATGTGATTCAGAAAAACACTCAACGGTAGGGTTCTGAACATGAAACTTTGAAAAACCTTCATCCAACGGTGGGCATTGTCCATTGGTGGAACTTTTTGCTCTACGAGGTGGTGATTTTTCGGAATAATGCATTGACATATAGTCTAACAAATAAGATTTGTGCATTTTGGTTGATTTGTACATTTGGTGCTTTGTGCTTATAATTGTTAAATGTAGTATATGATTTAATTATATTTTTACTATAATAAATATATTATTCATGCTTATTTGCTCTATATTTGTTATTTGGAGATGCCCATTATATTTGACAGGACATCACATATAGTATTATTTGAGCGAATAACGTCACTACGAGGAAATACAATAGCATACAATTGGAGGTTCCGATATACTTTTGTACATGTGTTAGACTTGTTGGGAGAGTTTTCCACAAATGTCTAGAGTTATGACCAACTATAATTTATTTTTGAGTAATAAAACACCAAGAATTTTGGCTTTAAAAGTTTATTTTCATTTTACACATTAAATTTACTTTTTGTAATTGCGAATACTCTTATTCATTATTTTTAAAAATACAATTGAAAAAGTTATTAATTGGTTTTAAAATAAATGAGTATTTAAGATAATCTTATAAAAAAATGAATATGCCTCTTTACTTTTAGAGTTTCATTAGTTAATATCTCAAAAAAGCTGAATGTTACATTGAAAAGAAATATTATGGATGCAAATGAGAATGTGATTATACGTTTGTCTTGTGTTATGAAATATAGTGTGCTAGAAATATAAATATATATATATATATATATATATATATATATATATATATATATATATATATATATATATATTTTAAGGAGACTGATATTGATATGACTACCATCATTCAAAAGATACAAATATATATTGTTAATTTTATTAGTGCTAGTGCGATGTTGTTGGGGACACTAAGAGGTGGTCCTGGTTTTCTTATATCTGATGTTCATTAGATACCCTTAGTGGTTGTTATAAGCTTAATATTGATGCCACAAGTCAGATAGATGTGGATAGATGTCATATTGAGAGACGATGGTGTAGTAGTTGTTGCTAGTTGTTAGCAAGTCATTTGATTACCAGATTTAGAGGCACTAGAAGCTTTAGCTATATAGAAGATTTGAATTTTGTTAAAGATATGTCTTTTTATGAAATTTTAGAATTAGAGATTGGTGTTTTGTTTAAATATAGTTTTTGAACTCAAATGGTCTTCACTTGATCAAAAATTGTACTGAATTATTAGAACTAGATGTGAATTACTCTTTAGTGTGTAAATCGAGTATCTTCAATTTCAAGCAAAATCGCAATAGACATCAACACTCTCCCTTAAAAGTTATTGTCTCCTGCATTTTTAACTTAATTCAATCAAATAATCATTATAAAAAATTGATAGATCTTATAACTATTAATTAAGTTGAGAGATACTCGAATTATTTCGTTCAAATGTTTTTTTATAGATGTGAATTATTAACAAATATGTATTCAAAATTATGTTTTTAGGCAGTAAAAGTATTTTATTATTAAAATTAATGGATAGGGATTGTGAGTATATATTAATAATTTACATCGACATTTAATAAAATTATTTATTTTTTCATATCATAGTAGTAAAGTGAGATGAAATAGAGGTGATTTGAGATAATACATAATTCCAATTAGATGTCGATGTAAAACTATTTAACACATAATGATATTCCTTTTTCTCTTCTAAAATTTATAATTGAAAGAATTTGTATGAAATGCAAAACAATGGAACATCTCCAATGAAGGGTAACTCATGGTTGCAACCAAATTAAATTTTACTCCAACGGTGATAATGATTTTTTTATTTTAAAACACCATTTGTGAATTTTGTATTTTTGGTTTTGAAAGTCAATTTTAAAATCAAAATTTGTTCAGGTGAAATAGAGTTGAGTTGATTGTTTTACTTAATTTCAAAATTATTTTTCCTTAAAACTCTACAACAACAAAATAGATTTTTTAATTCTTATTTTTGTTTTAAAATTAACATGTTACTTTCAATAGACATAATCAAAACTCCAACAATCATCAACCACCATCTTCGACCACCACCACTGTCACCAACTACCCACCTCAAACCATGGTCATCACCTCTGACCACCACTTCCGACCACTTGCAACACCACCCGCCATCCACTTATAACAATTGCCGCCGCCACCAACCACTACTACCACCACCAGCTACTCACCTTCGAAAATCGCCACCACCATCTCCGACAACCTCCATCATCACCAAGCACCTCCAACCACCATATTCACCCACCACCAAGCATCAACGCCATCACAACCGACCACCATCTTCAACTATCAACTGTCTCTTTTGACGGTTGCAGACGCCATCGACGATTGATCATTACTACAATAGTCATCTTCCACAACTACTATTTTCAACCACAATTACTTAAATTATTATAATTTTATAATGTTTTAATTATTTTAAAATAATTAAAATTTAATTTTTTTATATTTTTTTTATTTTTAATTATTTAATTGTGTCGATATTTTTTTATATTTGGTGAAATCATAATAAGATACGGTAAATAGATTAAAATAAAAACTGAAACTCAACTACAAATTGAAATTCATAATTGAAAACTTAAAATATGATTTTAGTTTGAAAATTTCATCCCAGAATAATCAAGAATCACTCTTAATATTTTTTTTCTCCACATAAATTTGAACTTGAAACCTTCAATTCTTTTAGCTTTTAACTCTTACTAGTTGAACTATCTATCATTCACCCTGAATATTATATACTCGACTCCACCAATGTTATTTTTTACTTGAGATTGAGTGCTAAAATATTATTTTTAATAGTTAAATTCTCTTGAGAGAGGATTGTTTCTTCAAGCTTTTTTAAGCAATTTCAAATTCCACATTGGTATGCTCTAATGATAAAATAAAAATTAAAAACACTAAATTTTAGAACTTATTTTTAAGAGAGCGGTTAAAGTACGTGCCCCGTAGATCTTCTATAAATTCTTCCGTGTAGTTACGTAAAATTCAATTTTTGACGAGTTTATTTGGAGTTGTGGTAGTCGTCAAAATTCTCTCGAAAAGTTTAGTAATTTAATAATAATATAATTATAATTATTATCTTTTTTTATTAATTTATTAATAATAATAAATTTATAACCGCTTTATTTAATGAACCATGTTGAGTTGACCGAGTAAAAAATAAATCAGTTGTTTTAAGATGGTGTGGTATAGTGAACTCTATCTAATAAATTGGTGTTGAGTTCACCTATACTCTTAGAAATTAATAAATTGCTTATATGTAAATACCAAATAACACTATTTGAGGAAAAAACTGACGCAAATTTTAATATTAAAAAGAAAACGATTTATGAAATAAAAGAACGCAAATTTGTATACCGAATCCCCTCTTAAACCTCAGTCAGGGGGAAAAAAATTATTACTATAAAAAAAAAAAAAACAAATCTTCCATTAATCTAATTGTTCATAACTTCACACTGACTCAATAAATAAATAAAAAATCAAACAATTGATAACATTCATGGTGAATGGCCAAAGAAAAAAAGGCCTCGCCGACTGCTTGACTCGGCTAATAATTTTTTTTAATCTCGTGTGCTGCTTTGTATTCTACTTTAATAATTGTTAAATAAAATTAATTATGACAAATTAATAAATGATTTTGTATATAAAAATCTTAAAAAATTTAAATCTAAATAAAAAATTTAAATTTTACAAATAAATCTCACAATAGATGTATTTGCACATTCACCTCAGTTTTTATTCACAAAATGTTAAATATAAGATAATGCATTTCAATCAATTTTACATTATCAAAAATTAAAATAACAACAACAAAACATTGGGGGTGGTTGAGCATTTGCCATTATTAAAATATTGTCAGCAAAATCAATTCGTGGGCTCGAGGTTGGTCCAACAGAAGAAGACATTCAGTAGGTGATGTTAGTGAAACATCAATGTTTATTAGATGTCAATATTACTTTAATGAACTGTTTGAATTTATTGTTTGCAATGTACTCAAGTTCAATGTAGAGCAATAGCATGTCAATTTGGCAGAATTAAGTAATTTTGACTTCCAATACTTTTGCTAAATTTATATAAAAACTAAATACATAATAAAATAATACAATATGATGATGTTAATTGAAAGATGAAAGACCCAAAAAAACAATTTCAAGATCAAAATCACAAACTATCCTTAAAAACGTCGTATTTATAGTTCAAGTTGAATGTGCGATCGAATATTCGATATTTAAATAACATTCATAGAATACTTCATCTCTGATTTAGAAGTAAATGTTATTTTTGGTTTTAACACGTTTAGGATAAGGTTGAGTCATTGACACTTACCCCCCAACGCTTCTATTTGGCTAGACATATTAAAGAGGTGAAATTGACAAAATATTCAGTTTTTTTAAAATATTAGATGTTCAATCAATTATGGGTTGAAATACCTTAATTTGATTAGATCTCATTTAGTTTGTTGGTAGTTGATAGATAGATTGAAGGTGAAAGACAATTCAATTGATCATCATCTTCAATCCCGAGTAGGTGCCTCAAGGTATTCTCATAACTAAGATCATTTGATCCCATTAAGGTATTCTCATAACTTAGATCATTTGATCCAATTATAAGATTGATCCTCATATTAGTGAGACTCATTATCATAGAGAAGATTTAATACATATCAAATTCTTTTCATATGGTGATAAACATATAAGTCTTGATCTTTTTATAAAATGTTTTGATTTTCAATTTAAATATTTTTATAAAATGTTTGTTTAACTATCTTATATATCTATGTCACACTATTATATATTGTGACAATTACTAGTGTCTTCTTCATGTTTCAAATTATGATTTGGCTTGAACAGGTTTAAAGTATAACCAAACAAATTGCTAGGGAAGGAAATGCTTCGTAATTATATTTATTTAGAATAGAGGAATCAATAAGACAGAAAGGAAAGCTATATCAGAGCCTGCACATTATATTATTGAATTATCATAATGTTGAATACATGTAAAGTATAATGAATGAACTACCATCTCCCTAAGAACAAAAATTCATCAGCCCATGTATGAGAGCAATATCATGGCAGCTTTCTATGGATGCCTTACTATAGCTCTAGGAACTTCAGATTGTAGACGAAACGCCATAACCATTAGGACGAGATTTTTGCCATTTCCATGCAACCGCTATGCTCTTTTTAAGGTCAGTATGTTGTGCAGTCCAATTCAGTTCAAGCCTGATCTTTGTCGGGTCACTATACACCTCGGCATAATCGCCGGGCCGGCGTGGAAGGAAGTCTACTTTGATGTCAACCCCTGTAGCCTCTTTACAAGCACTCACAAATTCCTTAACTGACCTGCCTTTTCCGGTGCCAACGTTGTAGATCCCAACTTTACTGGGTTTAGCCTTTTGGAGAGCTTTTACATGAGCATCAACAAGGTCGGTTACATCAATGTAATCTCGAATGCATGTTCCGTCAGGTGTGTTATAATCTGTTCCTGTAACCTGCAAGGTGGTAACAAGATACAATGAGTATAGGTTCATTTTACATTATGGCATATTAATTTAGAGACCAAAAAAAACACTTGGTTGATTTTCAACTAGGTGGCTAAAGCTTATCTAAAATTTGAAAGCATACACAAATCAAAGTAACTTATATATATGGCAAAATCATTTCATAACTTCTACAAGGGTTTGTAAAAAATACATCCATCTACAAAAGGTCTGTTTGGATTGACTAATTTGAGTTTATCTACTAGCATAAGTACTTGTAAGACAATTTAGGAGAGTTTATAGAAACAGCTTATGACATGTCTATAAACTTTCTAAGATAGCTTATGAAAACATTTTATAGCTTATATGAACACTGTTTGACTTTATTTTATCTTTTATTATAGAAATAATTTATACATAAGTATTTGTATATGATAAACGCTTATGCTATAAATGCATAATTAAACTATTTATTCGAACAGGGCGTAAGAGTTTAAGGACCAAATAAATACAATTACTTCAGCAGCAGGATATCATGGTGGTCCAATATCTTAGGTAGATAAACAAATGTCCTACTGAGTTTAACTTCCACGAAAAACATGCATGTTACTCCCAATATCAAGTAATTAAATTTGACACTAATTTTTTTATTAAATGCAAGGAAATATCAACATTCTCATTTGTCTGGTAAGTCTGGAAGATGCATGCTGCGGTTATGTTGACAATATATTGAATGTTGTTCCCATAATCTCCCAACAGATTGAATTTTCCGATTAATTACATTATGTAAACAATTTCATTTTAGCCAAAAGCGAAAATGACAATATTAATATACCTTTAAGCCAGGTGTAATACCGCGAGCTGCATCAAAGCAGGCACCTGAAATTCGACCATGTTCCCGAAGTTCAGGTCTTGGCGCCTCACCTAATCTCCCTTCTGGGTCTGATCCAATCACATTGAAATATCTGGATGTTTGCCAAAGAAAAGTAATTCCAAAATTACAACCATAATGATTCTAAATAATAAAGTTCTAGTCAACATTTTTGTTATGTTAAGAAATCCAAAATTACTGATATTTTTTTCCATTTAACAACGGTCCCCGAGGAAACTAGAACTCTGTTCCTTGAGGTTGCAAAGTCACGCTCTTACCACTAAGCTAACACTTCATAGATTAAAAAAAAATGAAAAACTATATAATAACAAGGGACAAATCAGAGGTGTGAATGTATAATACAAACCTTAGAATCATTACAGCCATCTTGGAAGTTTTAGAAAAATCAAGGATGATATCTTCTGCCATCTTCTTGGCTTTTCCATACGGATTGATAGGTTTCTGAAATTCAAGTACATAAATTGATTTAACACTACACTCTGATATTCATTAAAACCATTGCAAGATGCAATGAAAAACAAAAGAGTTCTTGACTAAACTCAATAACTCAACCATGCGTGGATTTCGAACCTGTTCTGTTACTTCTGTAATAGGCATCTTTTCAGGTTCCCCATATGTTGCACATGTACTTGAATATATCAATGTCTTCACATTATATTTAGTCATAGCCTCCAATACCAACAAGGTATTTGATGTAATATTGTGATAATACCTGACAAAAATGTTATAGAACATAAACAAAATATTTTTAAAACAATGACATAAATAAAATAAAACCGAAATGGATGATTTTTAAAACTGATTTTCTACATTTACATGTATTGGTGTATATGTGAGAATATATAATCCAGAAAAAGTCCTTAGAGATTTTGATTTAATTGGAGAATACTTTATATGTGATTATCTATATTAAAAAAAAAAAAATAAATAAATATCATATTCATGCCAAAACAAACTTTGCAAGAAAGTTGATATAAAATTGAGAATACCAATTTGTATATAGTAAAATGCTAATTTGTTGTTCACGCTACTTAGGTAGATGGAGAAAATTAGAAATGCAGACAAATACAACTTTATGAACTGGAATTAATGTTCCAAAATGAAAACTAACAAGTACTTACTTAAGAGGGTAAAGTGTGCTTTCTCCCACATATGCAACAGCTGCAAAGTGCATCACAGCATCAAACTTATTCTCTAAAAATATTTTATCAACAGACTTTCGATCTCCCAAGTCAGCATATATAAATTGAAGCCTTCCAGGTTCTGGAAATAAGTCTTGAAGAACCCTAACGGCACCCAAATTTCCACGCGACAGATTATCCTGAAAGAGAGAAATTTTGTTTAGTACAGAATGGTCATTGCATTTGCATTTGCATTTCACTTCATCAGAGAGAAGTTTTCATATTATTAAGAGACCTACCACAATGGTGACTCGATAAGATTCCTTCAGAAGTCGTAAGGTAGCATGTGAACCGATATAGCCTGCCCCTCCTGTCACTAAAACATGGGTGACCCCGGGTTCATGGACAGAAAACTGGACCAAAAAGAGAAGGAAGAATCTCAATCAATAAAGTGAATAAAATGGTAAAATAGCTATGGATTTACATGATATATTCATTATGATGGATTACCGGACTAGGAGAATTCAAAGACGGAGATCTCTTGATCACGAAAATACATAATGCTGTTAAGGCTGCAACAAGAAAAACCTTTCCGGCAAAATTTCCCTTCCTTTTTGGATCCACATAATCCATACCTAAAAGACAGAAAAATAAATCAGAACAAATATATCTTAAGGCTTCAATATAATTATGATTATAATAAATAATTATGTATTGTAAGTGAACAAGCAACTAACATGAAATAAATCACAACTTCAACAACAAATTAACTCGTGAGCACCTTATACAATTTACTTGAATACAATGTATCATATACTTGAGTGCTAGAAAACAGCATTACAATTCTCATTACGAAACCGGTTAATGTTTTAGGCACCTCAAAGGTGTAGTCCAGTGGTATAGGTTGGAACATTGAAGGAGTAGTAAGAAAGAAATCCAATGTTCAATCCCTGCTGTTAACAAATTTCCCCTACCCCTAACAAACTAACCACTAACATTTGTCCATGGAAAAAATCCTCAACCACGATTTGTGCTCAAAATTGGCGGAATAACCTTACCTCCTAATGACATAGATCTGGCTCCCCTTGGCTGACTTCTGGCCCTAGAAAAATTTAGCATTGGCAAAATCAACAAGGTCCTATTCACCAATATCAATGATCACATCAAGGTCCACTCAGGAGGATCTTGAGTGATATGCTGCATCAAAAAACAAACCAAGTAAGTTTTCTTTCTCTCTTTTTGTCTAGAATGAAAAACCAGCAGAACAAAACAAACAAACAAATTGATGATCCCATGAAGGGTAAAAAATAACACTTTTTTTCCAAAAGTTATATTGTTGAAGAGTGAGAGAAAAGGCATGAAGATAACAATGAAAAGTGAAAAATAAATTCCAAAAGTTCTGATACTAATGACCATAAAACTTCTGCAAAAAAAAAAAAAAACACAGAACCCTGCAAATTCACCCAAAAAAAAAACTCAAAACCTCATAGCACGTGAGAGATGGCGTGCCATAAATGAATGATCCAGAATTTTAGACAACCCCAGGAGAAGAAAATCGTGAAAGATGAAAAGCAAATAAAAAAGTTAACATTGCCCTCTACACATTTCACAAGAAAAACACTGTAAAAACATGCACATAACATGTCTGTCAGAATGTCTCAACCAGAAAAGCACAAAAGAGCAACTTTACAAACTAAAATCAGGGAATTCATTACCTTAAGAGAAAAATAAAACAGCTTGAAAATTTTCAAATCATACCAAACAGTTGAAACACAACAAAACCATAAGACAAAATCAAATTAAGGATCCAATCAGCACAACAAAACTTCAATATTGAAAAATTCAAATTCATCAACAGACAAAACAAAAACCCTTTTAATTTTTATCCTCATTTTTTGTTTTGCTGAATCATTAAATAACGATCAAACTAAAAACCAAGCCTAAGAAAACCTCAAAGAATCAACTAACAAGATCATTAACCAAATCATAGTACAAAACCCATAAAAAAAAAGTTGAATTAAACACCTTTTAACTGGTCAAAACATAGAGCAATAAATAAATAACAAAACCATCAGTGGAATTTTATTTTGGAAATGAAACACAACACAAAAAACACTTTTTTGCAAAACAAAAATCAACTTACACAGTAGTCCAGAAGAGAATACGATCTTGTAAGAGAAAAAAGAGTAACACTTTAACCGTTACAAAGCAAAAATATATAATTTTGAATATAAAAAAGTGAAAAAGAAGATAAAGTATACCAGATTATGGGGAAGTAGAATTATGGGAAGGGAATGAAGGTGTGAGCAGGTGAAGTAGTAGAATTGTGGGGTGGCGTTGGAATTGAAATTGAGAGAGAGAGAGAGAGAGAGAGAATGAAAAATGGGAGAGAAGAGAAAAGAAAGGGTTGTTATTCTAATAGGTGGAGAGTTGTATGTGCGTCCATGTTGTAAAAGCGTTACAAGAGGCAAAAAGATATAAATATCGTAGACTATACTTTTATTTTTAATATAAGATGCTTTGCTATTTAAATAACTTCTAACTTTTTATAATCATACGCTTTCTTTCAACAAACTAAAAATTATATTAATTTTTATTGAATTTATGGCATTTCTAATCTTAGATTAATTTGGATAATTTTTATTAAATTTAAACTATATCATATCTTAGACGAATATATTATTTTTTATTAAAAAATGAGAATAATTTTATATTAAAAACAAATAGATTAATTTGTTAATAAGATGGTAAGTTAATTTATATTTCATAAAGGGTGTAGATTATTTCCAGTGGAATTTTCATCAAAGATGAAAATTTTCATCATTCAATTTTCTTTTGATGTTTTTGACCACATATAGTGTGATAACCCAACATACAAAATTTATAAGGTAGGGATTCATTCTTCATAAATGCATATTTCAACTTGCTTTAAAAGATGAGGGTTTGACTCTTTCCATTAAGGTGATGACCTAGTTGATGGTGAATCTTTAAATATAAATCACCTAAATCTTTTATTATTAAAAAATAAAATAATTTTGATACATTGTCAATTAATCATAAACAATTTTCATATTCGATTAAAAAGAATTATATAACTTTAGTATAATAGATATTTAGTGATTCAATAGTTATGATATAAAAAAAGTATTGTACATCACTCTTTAAGTTGTTATATTTGAATGTGCATTTTGTTATGATATATACATCAATTGTTAATAATTTTAATTTCATTTATTTATTCATATAGAAATTTATTTATATGTAAACTTAATAGTTTTCCATATATATTTTTTATTATTGAACTTTAGAAGAGTTCTGTAATAAAAAAAGTGTTAAATAAAATTATTAAATATATTAACATATTTAAATATTAATATTTAATTTGATAATTGAATATTTATGGAAGATATACTTTATTAATATTTTTTCTCTCTGCAAACTTTACGATATTTTAATTTTGAATTGTAATAATATAAATTATTAATTGATAATATAAAACTATTAACGGGATATATTTAATAATGTTTTTTAAGTGAAAAAATTTAATAATCTTTTTAAAAATAATTACTTAGAGTGGTTACATATGTATTAAGTAGTTTCATAATTAAATAATTCTAAATAAATAAGGTATATAGCTGAGTTTTTTTTTTTAATATATAAATGTAATTAGATAACTACCATTAAAATTCACATATACTTGGCAGATCTCGAGTATGAACTTAAAATGTGATTTCAACACGACAATATCAAATTTTATCAATTAAATTAAGAGTAAGATTATATAAGATCTATTTAAATACATCATCTAATCTTATATATAAAATAATTCTATAAAGAAAATTATTTTATATATAAAAAAAAGTTACGATTTTTTAATATATTTATTATTTAAATTATTTTTATATTTTATTTAAAATATTTATCCTTTTAATACTATAGTAAGTATTTAATATCTTACGATTTTTTATATTAAAAAATTAAAACAACTAATAAATATATTAGTTTTAATATTTTTTATTAATATACCAAAAATGAATTGTACAATTGTGACGGTTTAAAGAAAAACATGAAAAAGGCCCCACAAAAAGAAGATGGTTCGACCGTATGACTGACATTAGGTGGCAGTGGCGGGGCATGCAAATTCCATTCGTCGACAACAAATGGAGGCATATTATTGGATAAACTCACAACATTGTTTTCGAGACCATCTAAATTTCCCTTTAATCGAATGATTCAATTCAATTCATGTAAGCAGACAGAAAAAGACATAGCTTCTTTCGAATTAGTACTTTATTTAAAGCATCATAATTGTTTTGATTTCTCCTTTTTATTTTTAGTATTTATTTCATTTATATTGACAAATCAATTACTATTTATAAAATAAAATAATAAAAAACATAAAAGCAAAATATTCATTAATAATTTCAATGTTTTACATTAAATATATATAATTGAAAATTATAAAATATTAAATATTTCATTAATAATATTAAGAAGATAAGTATCTTAAATAAAGATATAAAAGTAATTTAAATAATAAATATATTTTATTATAAATTTTTCTTATATATAGAATCGAAAAATAATTGAATTTTATATTCTTAACAATTTATCCTCGTGTCTCGGTAAAAAATTAAGATTACCAACTTAGTTTCTTATCGTTTCAAACGTATCTTAATTTAGTAATGATAAAATTTAATTGTTAAATTCGTCCATCTTAAGCCTCAAGTACATACTCTACATCTTAGCATGAAGGGCACCATATGATCCAATATTTCTCTTAAAACCCTTAATCCATCTGCCATCTAAGTCATTGATAAGACCGTCACACACTGCAATATCACAATGCTCCTTACACGCCCTATCACAATTATGATATCCAACCATGTTGAGGTCTCTTCCACCCAATGTAGACAATTTTCCAGTTATAGGGAGAGCTTTGTAGATGAGTATAAGTTCTTTCAACAGTTGTCCTACCGACATTTCGGATGACATGGGTAGGGTTGCTAGGCCGTTGGAACCCATCTTCAAAAACTGCTTTATATCGCCAATTCCACAAATGCCAACAAATTATCATGAAAATTGATTTCAACCAGTTGATGTTGAGATGAAGAAATACTCGATCTCTACAATTAAATGAGAAAAAATGAGTCATTATATCAGAAGGAACAAGTTTAACTTATACATATTTTGCAAAAATGCAATTAGGGAGCACATGGAGAACCGTCTCATCGTATGTCCCACAACAAGGGCATAAGGGAGATATACTCACCCTACCTGCTTCTACGATAGTTGATGAGAAAATACTCATGAACCTCTAGCCACATGAAAGTTTGAATCCAATAAGGGTCTTTCCAATTCCAAATAACTTTCCAATTTCCCTCTATATTGCTAATGTTCTTAAAATTTAGATTGTATGCATTGTGCAAAATATATCGATGAGCACTAGTGCCTCCTCATCCTAAAATGTTTGATCTGATCGCGTCGTTGAGAGCTTAGGGAGCTATGATCATGTTCACATTGTTAGTAAGCATATTATAAAAAAGAAAATCAAAGTCCTAATTATCCTCATTATTTACCATGTCTTTAACAGTAAGAGTGGTGTCAAATAAAAGACAAATTAGCAACATTGATGGGAGGAGCGTTGTTAGGCTCCATCTATCCATCCAAAAATTGGTACGACTACCATCTCCAATTTGTCGCACGATATTCTTTTGAAATTTATCTCAAACCCCTACAAGAGCTCACCAAATAAAAAAGTCATAAGGTTGAGAGCTAATACAATCACACAAATAATTGTTCTTGTCATATTTACTATGAAGAACCTTACACAAAAGATCATCCAAATTAGTAGTGAGGTTCCAAAGCATCTTCATAAGAAAAGCCTTATTTGTTTGTTGTTGACGCTTGAAGTTCATGACACCATCCTTTTTAAGCAAGCAACACACATTTCAAATGATTAAATGAGGTTTAGGACCAATATCAGTATCACCCCCAAACCAAAACCCTACTAAGTCTTTTCCGCTTCAGCGCAAATAATTATTCGAATTTTCGCATATTATATTTAATAATACGGGATGAAACTCAACACTTACTTAAAAAGTGTGATTCTACCAACTAAATTTAAACATTATTGTTTCCACTCACTTAAAGTATTTTGAATCTTGTTCACAATGTTTGCTAAAGTGAATTCTTCAATTTACCCCATACAACGTTCATTTGCATTTGTTCTATCACCCTCTTAAATTAACCATCCATTATTTATATTAAATTTGTTTTTTGACTAGTGATCCATTACTATTTATATAAAGAAAACAAAGTCAAACAATTTGGTAACTACTAATTGCCTTATGGAACTAATTGCCATTAATCATTGAGAAGCACGTGAATTTTTTTCTTCCTTTTCTTCCACCAAAATTCTTTGTTTTTTGACAAGATTCCTCCAAAATTCTTTTTAATTGTTTAATTCTAATTTATGTACTGATTAGTTTAGATATATATTTTTTATATGCATAATCAATCATTTTCGTTTAAAATATTCAATGTCATCGCACACAATCAATACACCCTAGCTACGAAACTATAAAATAATCTCAATATGAATAATTTCAAACTCTTAAACCAACAACAACATGACTCCACTTTATTCACGTTAGAAGGAAACCATCATGCAAAAATGGATAGAAGTTATGCACATGAGCCATTTGACATAGTTTTAATATGTTTTCCATCAAGTAATTGTGGCACTAATGAAGGTGGCAATTCTATTATAACCTAGAAATACAGCAAAGTCATGCTACTTTCCATTTTATACGTCACGAAGAAAGTGACTAATTATTGAGGAAACAAAAAAAGACTAATTAAGATAATATAATATACACATAATTTTTTTGAAAGGTAACATTAATATACAACTAATTAGAAGATATATTTAATATATATGTATTTTTGTAAGGATTAAATATTTCTAAACATTGAGTTAAAAAATATTTCTACACATAATTACAAAGTACAAATCTCACAAATCAGATAGAATAACAATAATTTTTTATTTATTTTAATTTTAACCTTAACTATTTCAACTTTAGATTTAATTCAAACTTGCATGAAACTACTTGTTAAATTAAAGTTATCTACTAACATAAATATTTAGTAAAACTGTTTGAGAGAGTTATAAAATCAACTTATAACATGTAAGTTATATAAAAATAATTTCGATTAATTTTCATAAGTCATCCTAAATAATTTATAAAAATAAATTATATAAAAATAATTTGAGTTTATCCTCCTTTTACCACAAACTTATATTTGAAGGTGTTTACCCAAACATCTTATTCAATATTCAAGTGATTTTGGATATAAGTAGGTGTTTTGATTAGAAAATTAGGTAGTGTTTGAATTTTCAATGCCTAACTTAGTGTTCACTTCTTACAGATAGCCGGCCACTGACGGGTGGGTACTTACGAAGGGGCCCATAATTTGGGTTGTTGGACTTTTTCCATTTTTGTCTTTGGTCGTTTTCTAATTGGAAAGAGACTTAATACCCAAATAGATAAATATATATAATTAAATATCGAAAGAGACAAGACAACTCACCTCTCACATGATAATATAAATAGTTAATAATATATTCTTTTCAAATTAAATCTACTTCAAGATCAATCTTTGCAAAGTCTTTGTCAAGACTACTTCCTTCTTTTTTCATTAATTAAGTGAATGGAAAGAAAAGGGAAATTAATTATGGGAAAGAG